>NW_027101916.1:145000-248169 GCF_035609145.1 Eleutherodactylus coqui | reverse complement strand
CGTTACGGCCTGTACGCACCCTCAATCTTCCAGCTGGCATGGAAATACCGCTAAACCGCCACGAAGGATGCAGCCTGCCTACGCTGCCATCCGCCCCCCACATGCCAGCGTCAGCGCCGCCTCAACCCCGTCCTGCAACCCCGATAAGAATGTGTCCATGCCTATGTCGCTTAAATGGACACCATCCTTCCTCCACATCCCTGGCACCTTCTTCTCCAACTCCCAATGCCTAATGGCTACCCCTCCTATAGCCTTAACAAACTTTGAAATTTTAAAATTCACATTTTTTCTGACCCTGTCAATCGCCTCCACATCCCTTGCTTCCTTCCACACTCTCCTAGCGATTATGTCGGACCATACTATAACAGTCTCCTCAAAACATTTTTTAAACCTCAGCATATCCTCCTTCATGAGGGCGACTAACTCCGCTACCTTCACCCTCCCCAGATCATTACCGCCTGCATGAATTACTAGGATTACTTTTCCTTAAGATCATCTGCTGATACACAATACCTCGTGCAGCAGCCTGGCCCATTGTAAACCTCTTATCCCGTGCCATTTCACCTGGACCTCTTTCAGGCCCAGGTTCCTGCCAATGGGCCGGGTCCCCGCTCTTTTCTCTGCCCAATGAATGAAAGAGTGGCCCACCACCCAAACTGTCCACTCCGAACCTGCAAAACAAACACATAACGGCACACCACAATGTAACTTTAACTATAAAACTCTCAAATTTGGTCGGACGTACGCCCTGTACGCCTCCGACCTCCAGCGTCCAACCCGCTTCACCTCGTCTCCTCTTAATCCGCAAGCGAACGCCGACGTTGCTGCGCCAATCCTGAATGAATGCGTGCCAAACTCGCTGGGTTCGAAACCTAATCTCTTCAAGCATGAGCGCATGACCGCCCCAAATTGGAACTTGGTTAGTGGGGCGCCTGAAGCATGCGCCAACAGTTGTCCTTTTCCGCTGTGTTGCGACAAAAACTGTTTCAGCAACGCCACAGGACACGCAGCTGTCCCCAACGCCGCCAAGCGCAGCCACTCGCCTGCGCCATACACATTAGTCTTGGACTTTTTGATGCATAACTTTATATCATCTGTACTGCACAGCACATCCTCGAAACGCAACCCCCCCAGCTTCCTACAGCTGGGAGCCACTATTTCGCTCAGTCTCAATGCTGCGAAAAACGCTAACGAAAACGCAACACGAAAGAGCAGCACCTCGCTTTCGTCTTTGCACACTGCTCCCAAAACGTTCAGCATTGCATTTAGCAATTCAAATGTTATCGGCCGCCTGTCGTCTCTTGACGACCTTTCTTTTTTCCAACCTTTAAGTATCTGTCCGAAGACAAAATCCTTTGTCACATCGCGCCGTCCGTGCAGGCGCAACAAAAACGCAATGGCCGATAAGTGCTTGCGCGCCGAGCTCGCCGATGCGCCCCGACGCCGCAGCTCCGCCATAATGTCTAACGTCACCGCTGTCGCCCGCGCTCCATCAGGGAATTGTCCCCCTGCTGCCATCAACCATGTTTTCCATATTGCATATATATATATCGCTTCCACGTCGATTCCGCAACGGAGTTGCGAATCAGAGTCGTGAGCTCTCTTCTACTATCTCTCATAAGATCGCCGGGCAACATGTCCCTTTGACATCCGCTGTCGGGTGGAGTTCCCTGAATCTCTCCATCTGGAAACGAGAAAGAGCGTCAGCCGTGTTATTGTTTACTCCGGGTACGTGTCTCGCCTTCAGCTTCATATTATTTTGCAGGCATCTCAAGACCAAATGGCGTAAAACTGCCAAAACCAAGGGAGATCTGGATGTCTGCTTGTTCACCGCTGTCACTACAGCCTGGTTATCCGACCAGAAGCAGATATTCCTGTTTTCCAAAACCGGCCCCCAGATCTCCACCGCCACCATTAGCGGAAAAATCTCCAGCAGTGTTATGTTCTTCACCCACCGTCTTTCGAACCATTCTCTGGGCCATGGTGCACTGCACCAACTGTCCTCCAAAATTACACCAAAACCACAGGAGCCCGATGCATCCGACATCAGTCCCAGCTCCTCGTTTGCAACTTCCGCAGTTTCACAAATCACCTGACCATTGAACGTTTGAAGAAAGACTTGCATGTGTGCAAGTCCTCCTTCATACCCTTTGTCACTCTGACGAAGTGGTGTTTCTCTTTTATCCCGACTGTCGCCAATGACAGCCGCCTTGCAAACTGGCGGCCCATCGGAATGACCCGACACGCAAAATTTAACAAGCCTATAATTACTTGGAGCTGGTGCAGTGTAACTTTTTTAGAACTGCCAGCCAACTTAACTTCTTGCCGCAACCGCGCTACTTTCTCGTCCGGTAAACGAAATACCATTGCCATGGTATCGATTTCAATGCCTAAAAATGTAAGACATGTCACCGGACCGACCGTTTTCTCGCGTGACAGCGGTACTCCCGCTTATTCCCATCAGATCCTGAAATTATGCCAATAACAACCCGCATACCTCTGAATCTGATGGCCCGACGAAAAGGAAATCATCCAGATAATGTAACACCGATCGGATGCCCGTCTCGTATCGAAGCATCCAGTCCAGAAATAAACTGAACGCTTCAAAGTAATAACAAGAGATGGAACACCCCATCGGTAAGCACATATCCACAAAATATAAGCCGTCCAGGCGGCAGCCCAACAAGTGAAAGCAATCTGGATGCACCGGTAATAGTCGAAAAGCGGACTCGATATCAGCTTTTGCCAACAGAGCCCCCTTTCCGGCCAGTCGTACTAGGCAGACAGCCCTATCGAAGGAAGTATATGATACGGCTGTTTGCTCCTTGGAAATCCCGTCGTTGACTGACTCGCCCGTCGGGTAGGATAAGTGATGGATAAGCCGGAACTTACCCGTTTCCTTTTTTGGTACCAAGCCCAAAGGTGAAACGCGTAAGTTCTCGAATGGCGGTTCCTGAAAAGGCCCCGCCATCCGACCCAGTTCTACCTCCTTTAGCAGCTTCTCCATCACCATCTCTTTATTGTCTTACGCCGATTTTAAATTGCGACTAAGCGTTAACGCCGAACACGGTTGATGCGGAATGACGAAACCCGTGTTAAAACCTTCTTTAAGAAGGTTTGCTTCCCTTATCCTGTGGTACTTGCCTAACCACTCCTCCAGGAACAGCGCGTTCACTGGCGTTGCCCCCGGGCGACGCTGTGGCCGCGGGCAAGTTTTGCTTTTGTCTCCGAAAACAATGTACCGCTGCATGCGCACCGCCGCAAAAGGAGCACTCGTGCCGGAACTTACATGCTGCAAGAAACCGACAGTTACCCTCATTGAATGCCCAGCAGGAACCCGAGGGCTTATGTGCCACGGGTGCCTGCTGTCCACCAGTTACCGCGTTATTGCTCTGAAAAAGGGGCTTCGACGGCTTTTGCGCCGGGATCAACTGGATCCAAGCATCCGTCGCTTTTGTCGCCCAACTCACGTTACTCATTCCCGAAATCCGTCAACGAAAATCTTCGTCATAGCGCCACCATGCTGCACCGCCGTGCGGCTTGTAAGCGCTATGAATAGTGTTAATATATACCAGTAGCTCCGGGCCTTTTCCCGGCTGGTACTGGCATATAACGTGAGCCAGGGTCAACATGGCTTGTAGCCAATTGCTAAATGTTTTAGCTATTTTGGGCTTCTTGTCCCGTTCAGCGAAGCGCTCCTTATCAACCGACACATGCTCCACCGATAGGAGCGACCAAATGTCCACGTATATTCCACTTTTGATTTTCTCAATTGTGTCCTCCGCGAGGCCCACCCCCAGCGGGGCCACGCCACAAAATAGAGAATCTGAAAAACGTAGACCATCTTTTACCGACTCTTCGCTTTTCCCGGTCGCCACCGCTGGCGAACACCCGGTAGCGTGAGCCACATCACCAACCACGGGTGAGTCTCGTCTCCCCGGGTTAACACACGACACCGTTCCTTTACCTTTATCAAACTCATTCACCAGCGCTCTCAGCGCTACCATAAAATTATTCACGTTATTGGGCGACGAATCACCCCACACTCTATCACATTGGGACTCACCCTCCAATTCGTCCTCCGGCCCTGCCGAGGGGAAAGACGGGTGACTCGGTCCCGGTTGGCTCCTTTCCGGACTCGCCACCGCGTGTCGTACCCTGTCCCTATTACGGGAGACACCACGGGGTAGCATGCTATAGCCATAGGACGCCCTGGAGGCTGCGGCCCGTTCGCCCTGCCTTTCGGTACGTGAGGCCCCCCTCTCATCTGTGGAGGAAGCCGGTGAACATGGTAACGCCTGCTGCGAAGCCCAAACCGAAGTCCCATAGCCGCTGCGCCTACCGCTCCTGTCCACCGCTTCCGAACGCCTGTACCCTCTGGCGAAATGGGGCGCCTCCCGACGTGTACAAGGCTCACCAGACTCCGATGACGAGCTATCTATCCTTGCTTCGCTGCGCCAGCTTCCTCGCGCCATGCTGCCAACCCCCTGCCTGCCGCCTAACCCCCCCTCCGTCCCGCTACCGACCCCTTGACTACCGGGCAGGTAGCTTCCCCCCCCCCCTTTACCCTTCCTCTGTCTCACCTGTCCGCTTTGCTCCACCCCGTAAGCCCCTTGCCGGCCTGAAGTGCCTTCGACTGCTTGTGCTCGACTGTCCTTCGCAAAAGGGAAAGAACCCCGGGGCGACATGTGACCGCTGCTCGCTGCCCCTCCTCCTCCTCCCTCCTTCCTTCGTACCCCGTAAGCCCCTTGCCGGCCTGAGGCGTCTTTATAATATATCCCGCTGCCCCTCATATTAGGGCATGAGCCCTGGGGCGACAAGGGGGCCATACTGCCTAATAGTACTCCCCCCCCTTCCCCCCCTCTGTTTTCCCGCCCTGCGCCTCTTCCTTCTCATCCCCCCCCCTCCCCCTTGTACTGCGCTCGCGCTGCTGTGGCCGCTTGCGCTGTTTCCAGCCTCGCTGCCACCGCTGGCGCTCATCTCCCTCCGCTCGGGAGTCCCGGCGCCGGTACTTCTTCCGGCCCGCGGATCCATCCGCCCGCCGCCGCCACGGCGCGCAGGCCGTCCCCCTTCTCTCTCCGCCTGACGCTGGACAGCCGCGGGGCAACCCCTTCCCACTCTGGACTTACCCGCTCCTGATGCCGCTGCTGAAGTCCCGGTAAGTCCCTCGGGGGTTTCTTCTATTCTTCCGGCGCTTCTTCCGGTCGCGCCCATGTTGTTTCCCGCCGCGGCTCGCTGCGGCCGCGCTCCGCCACCGATACTTGAACGCGCAGGTCTCGGGCTTGCGTTCTGGCCCCCCTTCTTCACGGCTGGGCTCGGGCTCAGCCTGGTAGGGGGAATCCTCCTTCTCTGGGGTCTTCCGCGGGGCGCACTGGAAGCCATCTGCGCCGGCTGTTCTTCTCCTGCCCCGGCTTCTCCCGACGGCGTGGCTCCGAACTCCGCGGCCATCCTCATCAGCCACTCAGGTCCCTGGCTGGCAACAGCTTCCTTGATCTGCAGAACAAGCTGGTCCATGTTTTCTCTCTTTTAATCTTCTGCCTTCCTTCACACGTCTTCCTTCTTCTCTTACTCCACGTGGAATGGCACACTACTCCTTCTCCTTCTCTCTTCTTCCTGCATTAACTCCTCCCACCTCCTCTGGTCGCTTAACCCTTTCCTGTCCTAATCTCCCACCCCCCAGTCCCTCGCTCCTACGCTACCTGCTTTGTAGCTATCTAGGGGACAGATGCAGCTTGCCTGTCATCCTTTCAGCGTGTATGGCCTGAGGAGGAGGAGGAGGAGGAGGAGGAGGATCCTGAAAGTGATCTTCTGAGTGAGGACAGCCATGTGTTGCGTACAGGTACCCTGGCACAAATGGCTGACTTCATATTAGGATGCCTTTCTCGTGACCCTCGCGTTACACGCATTCTGGCCACTACGGACTACTGGGTGTAAACACTGCTCGATCCACGGTATAAGGAGAGCCTTTGCACTCTCATTCCCGAAGAGGAAAGGGGTTCGAGAATGATGCTATACCACAGGGCACTGGTGGACAAACTGATGGTAAACTTCCCATCCGCATTTTCGCGGCCCAGGTAGCAGGGGAGGCGCAGAGATCAGGCAGCATGTACAGCGCAGGCAGGGGAACACTCTCTAAGGCCTTTGACAGCTTTATGGCTCCCCAGCAAGACTGTGTCACCGGTCCCCAGTCGGCGGGAGCACTGTAAAAGGATGGTGAGGGAGTACGTAGCCGATTGCACGACCGTTCTCGGTGACGCCTCTGCCCCCTACAACTACTGGGTGTTGAAGCTGGACACGTGGCCTGAACTCGCGCTGTATGCCCTGGAGGTGCTTGCTTGTCCTGCGGCTAGCGTCTTGTCAGAGAGTGTGTTTAGTGTGGCTGGGGGAATCATCACGGATAAGCGTACCCACCTGTCAACCGACAGTGCTGACAGGCTTACACTCATCAAGATGAACAAAGCCTGGATTTCCCCAGACTTCTCTTCTCCACCAGCGGACAGCAGCGATACCTAAGCAATACGTAGGCTGCACCCGCGGATGGAAGCATTGTTCTCTATCACCATCCAAAACGGGGACCTTTTCGCTTCATCTATCTGTGTATTCTATTCATCCTCCTCCTCCTGCTCCTCCTCCTGAAACCTCACATAATCACGCCGAACGGGAAATTTTTCTTAGGCCCACAAGGCTCAGTCATGTAATTTTTCTAAACAATTTTTATACGTTTCAATGCTCATTAAAGCGTTGAAACTTTCACCTGAACCAATTTTTATTTTAACTGGGCTGCCTCCAGGCCTAGTTACAAATTAAGCCACATTAACCAAAGCGATTAATGGGTTTCACCTGCCCTCTTGGTTGGGCATGGGCAATTTTTCAGAGGTACATTAGTACTGTTGATACAGCAATTTTTGTGGGCCCTCGCCTACAGTGTAATCAAATTAATTTTTAGCCCACCTGCATTAAAGCTGACATTACCTCAGCTGTGCTGGGCACTGCAATGGGATATATTTATGTACCGCCAGTGGGTTCCAGGGAACCACCCATGCTGTCGGTCCACACTGAGTTGTAACTGCATGTGTCCACTTCTAAAGAACCCCAGTCTGACTGGGGCATGCAGTGTGGGCCGAAGCCCACCTGCATTAAGCACGACATTACTACCTCAGCTGTGTTGGGCAATGCAATGGGATATTTTTGTATGTACCGCCGGTGGCTTCCTGGCACCCACCCATGCTGTGGGTCCACAGGGAGTTGTAAATGCATCTGTTTCCACTTCTAAAGAACCCCAGTCTGACTGGGGCATGTAGTGTGGGCCGAAGCCCACCTGCATTAAGCACAACATTACTACCTCAGCTGTGTTGGGCAATGCAATGGGATATTTGTATGTACCGCCGATGGGTTCCTGGCACCCACCCATGCTGTGGGTCCACACGGAGTTGTAACTGCATGTGTCCACTTCTAAAGAACCCCAGTCTGACTGGGGCATGCAGTGTGGGCCGAAGCCCACCTGCATTAAGCACGACATTACTACCTCAGCTGTGTTGGGCAATGCAATGGGATATTTTTGTATGTACCGCCGGTGGCTTCCAGGCACCCACCCATGCTGTGGGTCCACAGGGAGTTGTAAATGCATCTGTTTCCACTTCTAAAGAACCCCAGTCTGACTGGGGCATGCAGTGTGGGCCGAAGCCCACCTGCATTAAACATGACAATACTACCTCAGCTGTGATGGGCAATGCAATGGGATATTTTTATGTACCGCCGGTGGGTTCCAGGGAGCCACCCATGCTGTGGGTGCACACGGAATTCCCATTGCGGAGTTGTACCTGCCTGTGACTATATATAAAAAAACGCGGTCTGACTGGGGCATGCAGACACCTTGACAGAATGAATAGTGTGTGGCACATAGGTTCCCCATTGCTATGCCCACGTGTGCAGCTCCAGATGGTGGTGGCACAGGATTGGATTTCTGATTGCTTCTGTACAGCATTGTGGGCTATCGCCCCGCCACTTTTAAAGAGGGTCGCTGCCTAGCCGTGCCAACCCTCTGCAGTGTGTGCCTGCTTTTCCTGTGGCAGACGCACTTATAAATAGACATGAGGGTGGCGTGGCATGAGGGCAGCTGAAGGCTGGGCAGGGACAGTTTGGTGTGCGCTGTGGACACTGCGTCGTGCGGGGGGGGGGGGGGGTTGCAGCATGTAACCCAGGAGAAGTGGCAGCGGACTGTCATGCAGGCAGTGATTGTGCTTTGTTGGAGGTAGTGTGGTGCTTAGCTAAGGTATGCATTGCTAATGAGGGCTTTTCAGAAGTAAAAGTTGTTGGGGGGGGGGGCCCACTCTTGCCGCTATTGTGGCTTAATAGTGGGACCTGTGAACTTGAGATGCAGCCCAACATGTAGCCCCTCGCCTGCCCTATCCGTTGCTGTGTCGTTCCCATCACTTTCTTGAATTGCCCCGATTTTCACAAATGAAAACCTTAGCGAGCATCGGCGATATACAAAAATGCTTGGGTCGCCCATTGACTTCAATGGGGTTCGTTATTCGAAACGAACCCTCGAGCATCGCGAAAAGTTCATCTCGAGTAACGAGCACCCGAGCATTTTGGTGCTCGCTCATCTCTATTCTCCACCACAACATTATGAGCTTGAAGTAGAAAATGAAGAAAGTGTGGAAAAAGAAGAACCCAACAAGCCTTCCACATCCCATGACCCTGAGTTTGAGGTAAAAGATGATACAACGCATAGACTGAGTTGAGGGGAATTGAGTGATCTCATTCAAGACCATGACTTGTCAAAGGAGAAGGCTGAACTTCTAGAGTCAAGACTACAGCAATGGAATCTTCTCCAACGTGATGTCAGGGTCTTACAAGTACAGAGAACGTCAGAGGGATCTGCTTCCTTTTTTTGAGAAGAAAAACAATCTGGTTGTTTGCTGTGACGTTAATGGCTTGATGAAATGTTTGAATTTGAACCATGATCCAACTGAATGAAGGCTATTCATAGACTCCTCCAAGCTTAGATTGAAGCTGTATTACTTCACAATGCCAACCGTCTTCCTTCTATTCCTGTTGGTCATGCAGTTCACATGAAGGAGACCTATACAAACATGACAGCGCCCTCGAATCAATTAAATGCGCTGAACACAAGTGGAGCGTGCTCGCTCATTTCTAGAAATCCCGTTATATTCAAGTGGACTGGCCTGCAAGAAACGTACTGTTTGTACGTAGTTTGTAAAAGGGGTTTATGTTGGGGTGTGAGCGGAGTCTGCGGTGGAGAGGCAAGGAGGGTTTATTACTAAGTTCATAGTATCGCTGACGGGACCAGCGTACTTTCTGTTCTATGGAGTCAGTAAGACAAAGATCCAGTTCAGTTCTAGCTCGAGATAATGCTTGGAGATTATTTTTAGATGGATGTTTTTTGGACACCTCTTCAAACTTAGAGACTCGTTCTAATTCCAGTTGTTGTGACATACGTTCCTGTTAACGGCGGGCGGCTATTTGTATTAAGTGACCTCAAATCACTATATTGTGTGCTTCCCAAAGAGAAATGGGGGAGGAGGCGGACAGGTTGTTAATTTGAAAATATTCTTCCAGTTGTGGCGTTAATAGGGATACAACCTCAGGGATTGATAAAAGAGAGTCGTTAAGGATCCAAGATGTGTTTCTGGATTTAGACATCAAGGAATTACAGGTGATGGACAGCGGGCTATGGTCAGACCATGGCACCGACAGGATTTTAGACTGCAGTATTTGAGGTACGAAAATGTCGGGAACTAGAATGTGGTCTATTCTCCTGTATAGGGAGTGTGAAGCTGAAAAATGTATATAGTCTTTAGGGGTTGGGTTTTGTTCCCGCCAAGTCTACTAAGTGGTATTGCTGAGGGAGGGACTTAACGTTGTGCAACAGAGGATGGGCACGGAGAGTGATAGAATTTCTATCCAGATTCGGGTTAAGAATGCAGTTTGAGTCACCGCAGAAAATTACTGTGCCCCTTTTATTGGCCTTAACCAGTTTGAAAAGTTTTGTGAAATATTGAATTTGCCTTGAATTTAGAGTATAGTGGGAGACGATGGACATCTTGCATGGAGCCTGTTAATAATAGGTAGCGACTAGAGATGAGCGAACCTACTCTGCCATGCCCCTTTTTCACCCGAGCACCGCGATTTTCGAGTACTTCCGTACTCGGGTGAAACGATTCGGGGGGGCCGTGGGTGAGTGGGGGGTTGCAGCGGGGAGTGGGGGGGAAAGGGAGAGAGAGCTCCCCCCCTGTTCCCCACTGCTACCCCCCGCTGCCACCACGCCATCTCCCGCTCCCCGGCGCCCCCTGAATCTTTTCACCCGAGTAGCCAGGTACTCGAAAATAGCGATGTTCGATCGAGTAATTACTCGAAACGAGTACGTTCGCTCATCTCTAGTAGCGACCCTCTAGGTCCACAATAGTGGAGGCGTGTGTGAAAGGAACTGATTTACTAAAGAAGATGGTGACTCCCTTGGTTTTGGTTTGTGCTTTCGCTGAATAAAATGTGGGGTATTGAGAAGAAAGCTAACGTGGGGCAGAGTTGGTGGAGAAGTGGGTCTCTTGCAGGCACACTATATCTGCATGTCTGCTCTTGTAATATCGGAACGCCTTTGAACACTTTGGAGGTAAATTAAAGCCTTGTACATTCTCAGAAATTATTTTTAGGTCCATGGGTGGAAGTAAGGACTATTAAGAATGGAAACTGTCTTAGATCCTTCACCCCATGGGAGGGTAGGTTGGGGGGGAGTAGGGAGAGGGAAGAGGCAGGGGGAAACAGGGTGTGGCCAACAAATACAATTAGCTCTAGGAGCTAAGTCAGCTCCGAAATGGGGTGGTTTATAGTGCTGATGGCTAAAGATAAAAGGTAGGAAAAGACCCTATGGGAGGTAGGGAGGGGAAGGGGGGGAAGCAGACAGCAAGGAGAGAGAGGGAAGCTTGTTTGTAGGTATTAATCTGTTTAGAAGGTGCGTTGTTCCATTCTCCTAAAGATTTGTCACCAGGAGCATGCCTGTTGTACTCTTTTCTCCTTGTTTGTTGGGTGGGAACTCATGAGTATTGTTGGGAGGTGATTTCCCACTCATTTGGATGCAAAGAAATGCTCACAACAGGTGAGGGAGAAAGAGCCAGCAGAAGAGTTCCAGGTCACTTTGCCTCGAAAATCTTATATAACCGTGATACCAAGAGATCCTGTTTCCCTGAAAATAAGCCCTACCCCCAAAATAAACCCTAGCAAGATGTTTAAATAGTGTCCAGGCAGTTATACATGTAAAAAAGAAACATATTGGAGCAAAAAATTATGTAAGACACTGTCTTATTTTCGGGGAACATGGGATTATGGATCATTTCTGGGAGTTGTGGCATTTTTCTCTCTGACTCCGGTGTAGGTATAGGAGGTGAGGGGATGTAGGAGATGAAGCTGCAGAGCCCAGCTGAGGAGGAGGTTTTTGAAGGTTTAATTCCTTATCAGCTTAAATGGAAAGCCCCATCTGTATTGTATCCTTTCCTGATGCAGGATCAATAAGTACGGCTTGAGGGCCCTCCTCTTGGATAGTGTTGATGGTGCCAAGTTGGGAAACAACTGATAGTTAAAGCCCTGGAATGTTAGCTTGCGGGAAGAGCGAGTGGCGCGCAACAATTGCTCTTTAATGCGATTGAAGTGGAGTTTTAACACAATGTCCCGGGGGGGGGGGGCCGTTTGGGTTTGGTGCTCGCAAAGCTCTATGAATTCTGTCAAGTTCTAATTGGTCAATTGTGATGCTCGGGTAGAGCTCCTGGAACAACGCCGTCACTGTTGATTGAAGATCTTTGAAGGATTTGATGGGGACTCCATGATTTGTATTTTCTCCCGACGCACCCTATTTTCAACAACTTCCAACTTATGATAAAGAAAGTATCTCTTCAGGGAGCTGCTCTATTTTTTTTTCATGGGAGTCTAGGACTATGGTAGCATTGCACATCCTGTCTTCAAGAGTAATTGTCCTCTAGCTAAGCTCTCGAAATTCGTTGGAAAGTTTAGTCGCTATTTTGGAGAGTTGGACTTTCTGAAGCATTATGGTTAGGGCTCCCAGTGTTGGCATTTGAGGGAAGCTGTAAGTCCTCCATCAGAGGAAATAGGGGGCCTCCTGCAGCGTTGATGATTTTTTAGCATCCTGCTGCGATCTTAGGCTATTTTTCCCTGCTCTGCATTGAATGGGGTGCATGGTTGCTGTGTTAGAAGTAAGTAGGCTAAAAGATGCTTTGTTCTAGTTCCTGGGTAGGGTGGGTCTTAGGGTCTCTCCGGAGTTGTGATCACTATTCGTAGCCGTATGTGGTTAACGTTGCATTAGTATGACAACATTCTATTTAGACACCAGAGTCTCTTTCTTGATACACTTTCAGTAAGATGCACTGGTGTGGCGATGCGTGCGTTATATGTATGTTGTACTGCAGGGGCTACCACAAGCTTTCGTCTGCGCTGTAACTAAAGCACGATTGCTTTTTGCTTGTTATAGCAATACCGACCACTAGGTGGCAACAGATTCCTCCTACTGTGTATATCTGGCAAGGTGTACTGCAGTTGGAGAAAACTTAGAGCTTTGCAGTGGGTCCTGAACTACCAGCACTGACCAATGTAGGTGGGGTGTTGTTCACAGTGCTGGGAGGGATATAGAACCCTGCATGGGTCCATACAAGGTGGAGAATGCCCTTTTACAGAGCTGGTACTGGTTGTGGGGTGGAGCCAACTAGGAATGGTGGGAGAGTCCTGCCTTAGTGCAGTTGGTGTCCTTACAGGGCTTGCAGGTATTGTGGCAGTAGGGACAATATGCAGGATGCCGTCAGTCCTATGTGATGCCCCTGTGGTTCTGAGTGGCCTCTTGGTGTATGCGCTGCTGGCTCTGCTGTGCGGGGTGTAGCAGAGCAACAGGGGACTCACCCTGGTAGATGCTGCAGTCATTTCACCAGCACTCTGCAGGTCCAGCTGCCGTGCCTCCGCTGTGAATAGGGTTGCCACCCGACCTGTAAATCACCAGCCTGGCCAGTATTTTTACCGCCCAGGGTGGTGGCGGTATTTTTTTTACCGGCCCTATTAAAGGCCGGTATTTTTGTTGGGCCCCGGGGACTGCAGCAGGCTGCGACAAAAATACTGGCCTGTATACTCTGCAGGAGGCAACCCGTGATGCAGGGCAGCATCAGTCAGCAGCCAGCAGACTATGGTGATGACGCGCCCCTGTTGAGTGTCCGCCAGAGCACAGGAAGTCTCGCACATGCGCTTTAGCCTCCTGGACTACTAGCGTGCGCGGGCAGCAGAGACACAGCCCGCGTGTGTGGCGGGAGTCGGGACTCAGGAGTGGGAGTACTGACTCGGGACTTGCTCGGACCTTGAACGTCGGTGGCTATAGAGGCAGGGGTGAGTCTAGTGGTGAGACCGTGACTGAGAGAGGTAAAAAGGCTGCAGAGCAGCACAGAAAACTAGTCGATATGGTGACGAGGGAGGAGGCTGCTCGCTGCCTGGGGAGTGGGGACTCTGGAGTCTGGGTCCCAGGGAGTGTGGGACACACAAAAGAGCCTGAACGGTGCCTGACTGCAGACAGTCAATATAGGAGCACTGGGTGGGTGGGGCTGTAGGAGCACTGGATGGGGCTACTATAGGAGCACTGTTATTGTATGGAGCTACAGGAGCACTGGATGGAGCTATAGGAGCACTGTATGGACTCCTATATCTCCATACAGTGCTACTGTGGCTCCATACAGTGCTCCTATAGCTCCATATAGTGCTCCTATAGCTCCATATAGTGCTCCTATAGCTCCATATAGTGCCCCTGTAGCTCCATATAGTGCTCCTGTAGCTCCATATAGTGCCCCTGTAGCTCCATATAGTGCTCCTGTAGCTCCATATAGTGCTCCTGTAGCTCCATATAGTGTTCCTGTAGCTCCATATAGTGCTCCTGCAGCTCCATATAGTGCTCCTGCAGCTCCATATAGTGCTCCTGTAGCTCCATATAGTGCTCCTGTAGCTCCATATAGTGCCCCTGTAGCTCCATATAGTGCTCCTGCAGCTCCATATAGTGCTCCTGCAGCTCCATATAGTGCTCCTGCAGCTCCATATAGTGCTCCTGCAGCTCCATACAGTGCTCCTGTAGCTCCATACAGTGTTCCTGTAGCTCCATACAGTGTTCCTGTAGCTCCATACAGTACTCCTGTAGATCCATACAGTGCTACTGTGGCTCCATACAGTGCTCCTGTAGCTCCATATAGTGCTCCTGGATGGCAGTATATGGCATACTTATATGGCATCCAGAGGTCAGGCACAGGCTGCTGTCACTCCTGGTGGTCTGGGGGGGGGTTCTACAGTAGTCAGTGAGTGACACCAACTTTCCAGGTTGGATCACAACTGTTGCAGGAGGGGCAGGGGGCAGAGCAGTCACACAGAGATGTAGCAGAGCTCTGGGCATCTCCTGTATATAGTGATGTGCGGTCCGAATTTTCAATTGTGGGGAAGGGCACCAAGGGGGGAACTATTACCACTGGAGCTACTGAGGGGGCACTATCACCAGCAGAATGCCGTGATAAGCCACACCCAAGCCACGCCCCCATTTAACCATGGCCGGTATTTTTTCGTGACAAAGGTGGCAACCCTGGCTGTGCAGCTTCTTTCTCCCGGGGTCAGGGGGTCTTCTCTGGCACCCGGGAGTACCTCAAGCTGCAGAGGAGTGCTGTGAGCGTCTCCCGCTCTGTCCCTGATGGGGAGCCGCTGGTCCCTCACACGTGGTTCTCTGAGCTGCGTCTAGCTGCCAGAGCTCCCACTACCAGCGGTATGAGGAGTGCCGTGTGTGGCCTGCTGCTACTCTCTCTGTGGGGGCCTGCAGCGGTACTTCCAGGTTTGCGGCAGATGAAGTGTGGCTCCCGAGTCCCGCTCTCCACATTGTAAACCATGTTAAATCACATTTTTGCTCACACTCGCAGATATGAATTATCTATTCCGTGACCAGGGGAAAAATTGCCGCATGCCATATTTTGCTGCGGACTCCACACAGACGGCCTCCATTGAAGTCAGTGGAGTCAGTCTAACCTGCAGCCCATACGCAGCTAACATTGTGTATGGCCCGCGGGTATCCACGCCATTGCTAAGCGACTGCACCGGAAATACAAGCATTAAAAAAGGAAAAAAAAACTACTGCACATGACCGACGGACAGAAAATTCAGGTAAGTGGGGTCACCGGCTTCATAGCCCGAATCGGCTGCAGGCCCTTCCGCATGCGGAATCTGGCCCGCCCGTGTGAAGCCGGCTATATTGTATCTTATCCATACAACGTTTCACAAATCTCTACTTTTTTATTTATGGCCCTAGGTCGCAGCAAAAAAACAACCCAAGCATCCAGAGCTTCAAGATGCTGAACAAACTAATCAGGACGATGAAGTTGCTGTGTCACAACCTTCAAGGAGCCAAGAGGTATGTTACTACTTAGAAGGTTTTCCAGAACAACACTACTGATGACCTATCCTTAAAAGTAGGTCAACAATAGTTGATCATGGAGGATCCAGGGCTTGGGATCCCCTCCAATTGAAATGCTGTGCTTTGATGAGTGCCACGTCCTCTTCTCAGGCATGTGACATCACGCTCATCGGTCATGGCTAGAGAGCAGCTCAGTCCATTTCACTTGAACTGCAGTACCAGCCACAGGCACTATACAGTGTATGGTGCTGTGCCTGGCATGGACTGAAGTGACAGAGGTTCTTATCTGAGTGTTGCTGTCTCTTCAGTCAGCTGATTGGTAGGGATCCCAAATAGTGGACCCTCACTGATCAACTATTGATGACCTATCCTGAGCACAGAAAAGCCCTTTAATGTTATTGGTCACAGCGTTCATCTGTTGCGCAGGGGGACATCATCTCTGTGGTAATGTAGGGAGTGCGTCATTCCACGTCAAATGATCTAATTTGGGAGAGGGTCCCTGCTCGAATATTTTCAATTTTTCTGAAATTTTTACAAAATGTTCATTGTTCATACACCACCTGTATGAAGTTTTGCAAAGATCCAGCTTAGGCCGCCTGCACACGAGCGTTCCGGATTCCGCTAGCGGATTTTCACGCGCGTATGGTACCTAAATGTGCTTGCGGATAGGTGCGGATGCGTGAAAAATCACGCACGGATATACGCGGATGTGTTGCGGAAAAGAACGCACAGAAAAAACAGCAGACACCCCTTATTGTAAACCCAACCCCTAGAGAACTGCCCATTCCTTGGAAAACAGCTTAAAAACCAACACCCAGACTCCGTTTTGTCCCTCTTGCTTGTGCGAGCACCGTTAAATTATTCTGGCAACATGCTTTCACCCGGTGAGCAGATGTCTTTGTGGGCATGGTTGATCCATGTAACTTTTTTCAGGCGCTTCTCCAGCGTGACTTTATTTCAGTCACTGCAAAAAAATTCACAAGAGGAATTCATTACTACAGATTTTGCGTTCTTACATCCTGCATTGGCAAGAAATACTACCTATCTCCCTCTACACATTGCGGGTGTCTGCTGAACAAGGCTATTAACCCAATAAATGCTGCTTCAGTGGCACCAGTGGAAAATACAACTGTTCCCGCAAAAAACAAACAGGGAGGGCTTAGTAACCTGGGCGCATCCTGGCGGCTGATGCACCCGTCTTCCTGCACAAGACGGCCGCAATGCAGGATGGACGTCTTTCCACAGAGCTGGAGGAAAGAACACAAGTCCGGCAATGGAGCCGGTCATGTGCTCTTTTCTGCCAGCGTTGCGGAGAGTCGTCTGTCCTGCAGTGTGATCGTTTTGGTATCGCTGCATGCCTGATCTATCAAAGTAATGTATGATTTACCCTGCATGGTGAACGTGGTAAAAAAAAAATAAAGAATATACGCCCGAAATGCACTTTTTCGGTCACCCTATTTCCAAGAAAAAATGTAATAAAAGGCGATCAAAAAGTCAACTGTATGCGAAAATGGTACCAACAAAAACGTCAGGACATACCGCACAAAATGAGCCCTCACACAACTATGTTGCCAAAGAAATAAAAAAGTTATTGCACGCAGAAAATGGACACAGAAAATAATTTAAAAAAATTAAATATCTTAAAAAAAAAAATACAAGTACTACAGCAAAAAAAATACTATATAAGTTTGGTATCGTAGTAATCGTACTGACCCATAGAATAAAAATATCAGGTCGTTTTTGTTGCACTTTGCGCGCTGCAGAAACAGGACGTCCGAAAGATGGTGGAAAGTCTTTTTTTTTCTCTCTGATTACAATTTTTTAAAGGTTTTTCAGTAAATTATATGGTACAATAAATAGTGCCATTGCAAAATACAACTCGTCCCGCAAAAAATCAAGCCCTTATACAGCGACGTCGATGGATAAATAAAGGAACTACGATTTTTTAGGGAGTAGGGGGAAAAAAAAGGAAAAAAAGCAAAAAAGCTCCGTCACTAAGGGGTTAAAAGTGGGGATGGAAAAAAGCACAATAAAAACAAAAGTAAAACTGCTTGGCCACTAAGGGGTTAAAATGAAGAAAAAAAGTACATTTGACGCAAGTTCTTTTCCGCTTCTATTGCGTTCGTCCAGGCATCCCCATAAACCTGAGCGGAGAGTTGAAGCCAGGATTGTTCCTTTCTATTCTTGTCTAGGTACTCTGGGGAGTTACTGTCCCATATGCTAGGGAAGTCCTGCATCATTGCGACAAGTTTGCCCATGTCGATCATTATTCGTTACGCCTGGTGGCTGATGACTGGTGGCTTGTGGCAGGCTGGTGGCTTGTGGCTGGTGGCTGCTGGCTGCTGTCTGGTGGATGAGGTGACTGGAAGGGCAGTGCTGCTGCTGAAATTTGCCTGTGAAGCTCTGTGCTGTGTGTTGGGACGCCTCCTACCATGCCTACTTCCTGTAGTCATAGTAACCAGTGACTCCATCCGCAGCTGCACTGCGGATGTACTGCGTGAAAAAACGCACCCATTCACTTGTATTGGAGGCTTCACGCGCAGAATCCGACCCAAATTAGAACAGGTTGCAGATTTTTTCACGCGCGTGAAAAAACGCGATACAAATCCGTCCGTCTGGGGACAACTGCGGATCCTCATAGGAGTATATTGGCTGCGGTCTGGGGCAGATAATGTGCCTAAAATAACGCGCTGGAAATTCAGTTCGTGTGCAGGCACCCTTTAGGCCGCCTGCACACGAGCGTTCCGGATTCCACTCGCGGATTTTCACGCGCGTATGGTACCTAAATGTGCTTGCGGATAGGTGCGGATGCGTGAAAAATCACGCGCGGATATACGCGGATGTGTTGCGGAAAAAAACGCGCAGAAAAATCCGGAAGACACCCTTATTGTAAATCCAACCCCTAGAGAACTGCCCATTCCCTGGAAAACAGCTTAAAAACCAACACCCAGACTCCGTTTTGTCCCTCTTGCTTGTGCGAGCACCGTTAAATTATTCTGGCAACATGCTTTCACCCGGTGAGCAGATGTCTTTGTGGGCATGGTTGATCCATGTAACTTTTTTCGGACGTACTGCGGTAACGGAGGAGGAAGAGCCCCCCAGGAAAAAAAGGAGGTACTGGGTGCACCCTGGCTGGTGTCTGCTGGCTGCTCTCTGGTAGATGAGGGGACTGAAAGGACAGATCTGCAGTTGAAATGTGCCTGTGAAGCTCTGTGCTGTGTGCTGGGACGCCTCCTACCATGCCTACTTCCTGTAGTCATAGCAACCAGTGACTCCATCCGCAGCTGCACTCCGGATGTACTGCGTGAAAAAACGCACCCATTCACTTGTATTGGAGGCTTCACGCGCAGAATCCGACCCAAATTAGAACAGGTCGCAGATTTTTTCACTCGCGTGAAAAAACGCGATACACATCCGTCCGTCTGGGGACAACTGCGGATCCTCATAGGAGTATATTGGTTGCGGTCTGGGGCAGATAATGTGCCTAAAATAACCCGCTGGAAATTCAGTTCGTGTGCAGGCACCCTTTAGGGCGCAGTCACACGGGCATTTGTAACCGGCGTTTTTCCGCACGTCCAAAAATTCGCACCAGTTAGAACCAATGCTTTTCAATGTGAGTGATCACATGGGCAAATTTTACATGCAGAAAAACGCCTGCGGTGAAAATTATAGAACAAACCAGTGTTCTGTGTATGCTGTCGCATCCGGGGGTTTCACCTTGTGCTTCATGTGGCCGGTGGCAGCAGTGCCGACCCCACTGAGAACATATATGAAGATAGTGATCCTCTGCCATAGCTGTCACAGCTGTGGAAGAGGAGAAAGATGTTCTCCCATTGAATTCAATAGAGTCGGCAATACATCCGACTGCATTGAAAGCAATGGGCTGCTGGCAAGCGCTGCAGTGATTTTCGGGGAAAGTCTTAAAATATAAGCCCTTCCCTGAAAACCATCCTAAAAATGTGTAAAAATAAAAAAAAACCAATGTATACTCACCTCTCTGCAGCTGCCAGGGCCCAGCCGTGTCCAGCCGCCTCTTCTCCTGCACTGCTCTGAGGAGCTTTCAGCAGGCGGGGATTTAAAATCAGTGCTATCAGTCGCCCCCCAGCCGGGGCGGCTGATCTCACACAGGGAGTGAAGGGTTAGGCTGCCTGTCCACAGGCGTTGCTGAGATTCACCGCGGGAGCAAGAGCCAGCAGACAGATCTCCGCGGTGACCCTATCTGACAGCCTATATTGTGCTGTGCATATAGAAGAGCTGTGTGTGTAAATACAGAGCAGATCATGGCACCACACTGTTATAAAAACTGTCTCTGTTACCCATAGCAACCAAACACAGCTGTGCTGTGATTGGTTGCTAAGCCTCTAGCTTAGATGTAATCTGTGCTACAGATGGAGGCTCTAGTACCCTGTTGTCCCACCTCTAGCTTGGATACAAGGTGTGATATGGGTTGGTATGGAAGCCCTAGTACCCAGTTGTACCACGGCTAGCTTGGATACAAGATGTAATAGGGGGGCATGGAGGCTCTAGTACCCTGTTGTACCGCCTCTAGCTTAGGTACAAGATGAGATGGAGCATGGAGGCTCTAGTATCCTGTTGTACTGCCTCTTAACCACTAGCACCCCTGCGAAGTAAGTAACATCCACATCATATACACCTCGTTTGCACTACCTTGCATCATCTGCCATTTTCCAAAGCACCGGAGCGCTGGTTAATTTTCTGTTTTTCACAAGGATAGAAGATGTGATATGGTCAGGCATGGAGGCTCTAGTACCCTGTTGTACCGCCTCTAGCTTAGATACAAGATGAGATGGAGCATGGAGGCTCTAGTATCCTGTTGTACTGCCTCTAGCATGGATAGAAGATGTGATATGGTCAGGCATGGAGGCTCTAGTACCCTGTTGTACCGCCTCTAGCTTGGATTCAATATGTAATAGGGGCAGGCATGGAGGCTCTAGTATCTTGTTGTACCACCTCTAGCTTGGATACAAGATGTGATACAGGTGGGCATGGAAGCTCAAGTAACGTGTTGTACCACCTCCAGCTTGAATACAAGGTGTGATATGGGTGGGCATGGATGCTCTAGTATCTTGTTGTACCACGTCTACCTTGGATACAAGATGTGATGCAGGAGGGCATGGAGACTCTTGGAGCCTTTTGTACCGCCTCTAGCTTGGATACAAGGAGTGATATGGGTGGGCATGCAGGCTCCAGTACCCTGTTGTACCACCTCTAGCTTGATATAGTATGTGATAAGGGCAGGCATGGAGGCTCCAGTATCTTGTTGTACCCCCTTTAGCTTGAATACATGATGTGATACTGGCTCTAGTACCCTGTTGTACCGCCTCTAGCTTAGACACAAGATGTGATACAGGTGGGCATAGAGGCTCTAGTACCCTGTTTTACTGCCTCTAGCTTAGATACAAGATATAATATAGGCGGGCATGGAGACTCTAGTACCCTGTTGTACCACCCCTATCTTGGATACAAGGTGTGATATGGGTTGGCATAAGGGCTCTAGTACCCCGATGGGCCATCTCAAGCTTGTATATAAGATGTGATACGGGCGGGCATGGATAATTTAGTATCGTGTTGTACCACCTCTAGCTTAGATACAAGATGTGATACGGGCCACATTACGCTTGTATATAAGATGTGATACAGGTAGACATAGAGGCTCTAGTATCCTGTTGTACCGCCTCTAGCTTGTATATAAGATATGATACAGGTGGGCAAAGATGCTCTAGTATCCTGTTGTACTGCTTCTAACTTGTATATAAGATATGATACGGGTGGGCATGGAGGCTCTAGTACCCTGTTGTACCGCCTCTAGTTTGCATACAATATGTGATAGGGACAGGCATGGAGGCTCTAGTACCCTGTTGTACCACCTCAAGCTTGGATACAAGATGTCATACGGGTAGACATGTAGGCTCTAGTACCCTGTTGTAACGCCTTTAGCTTAGATACATGATGTGATACGGGCAGGCATGAAAGCTCTAGTATCCTGTTGTACCGCCTCTAGCTTAGACACAAGATGTGATACAGGTGAGCATGGAGGCTCTAGTACCCTTATGGGCCACCTCAAGCTTGGATAAAAGATGTGATACAGGCAGGCATGGAGGCTCTAGTATCCTGTTGTACCGCCTCTAGCTTAGATACAAGATGTGATACAGACAGGCATGGAGGCTGTAGTACCCTGTTGGACCACCCCTATCTTGGATAGAAGGTGTGATATGGGTTGGCATAAGGGCTCTAGTACCCCGATGGGCCACCTCAAGCTTGTATATAAGATGTGATACGGGCGGGCATGGATAATTTAGTATCGTGTTGTACCACCTCTAGCTTAGATACAAGATGTGATACGGGCCACATTACGCTTGTATATAAGATGTGATACAGGTGGACATAGAGGCTCTAGTATCCTGTTGTACCGCCTCTAGCTTGTATATAAGATATGATACAGGTGGGCAAAGATGCTCTAGTATCCTGTTGTACTGCTTCTAACTTGTATATAAGATATGATACGGGTGGGCATGGAGGCTCTAGTACCCTGTTGTACTGCCTCTAGTTTGCATACAATATGTGATAGGGACAGGCATGGAGGCTCTAGTACCCTGTTGTACCACCTCAAGCTTGGATACAAGATGTCATACGGGTAGACATGGAGGCTCTAGTACCCTGTTGTAACGCCTTTAGCTTAGATACATGATGTGATACGGGCAGGCATGAAAGCTCTAGTATCCTGTTGTACCGCTTCTAGCTTAGACACAAGATGTGATACAGGTGAGCATGGAGGCTCTAGTACCCTTATGGGCCACCTCAAGCTTGGATAAAAGATGTGATACAGGCGGGCATGGAGGCTCTAGTATCCTGTTGTACCCCTTCTAGCTTGTATATAAGATGTGATACGGGTGGGCATGGAGGCTCTAGTATCCTGTTGTACCGCCTCTAGCTTAGATACAAGATGTGAGGAGGCTGTAGTACCCTGTTGGACCACCTCAAGCTTGTATATAAGATATAATACGGGTGGGCATGGAGGCTCTAGTATCCTGTTGTACCCCTTCTAGCTTGTATATAAGATGTGATACGGGTGGGCATGGAGGCTCTAGTATCCTGTTGTACCCCTTCTAGCTTGTATATAAGATGTGATACGGGTGGGCATGGAGGCTCTAGTATACTGTTGTAGTGCCTACCAACGGACGGCAGAGGGGAGTACTCATCTCGGGTCATGGCTCTACATAACCTGTGCTGATATATAGAAAGATAATTATTGCTGACCTGTCAGTGCCGTATCCAGTCTCTTGTAGTTACAGGAAATGAACATGACACAGCAGCCTCTGATTGGCTGCAATCAACTGACTACTTGTGGTGGCCGCTGTCACAACAAACACCAGTACTGCAGCGCTGGATCCTATCAGAGTGGTAAGTGTAGCGATTTATTAATTTAGTACAGACAGCCCTATTAGGCCGCGTTCACACATGGCGTTTTTTGTAGAGTTTTTTTTTTATTCAGTTTTTAATTGCCGTTGAAAAACGCCATGTGTGAACACAGCTTTAAAAAGATTCTGTCTGGTAGTTGGACAACCCCTTTAAAAGCAACCAGTCGTCCCCTATAAGCACTATGAAGTTTTGGAGCACATAGGACGGGTCCGGAGGAGTCCGGGGTGTGTTCTGCTTACCTCCCCAGCTCACGGTTCCTGCACCGTAGCCCCTGGAAGTCGGTACGCGGTGTGTATGATTCGCCAGTCAGTGTGCGCACATCCTGTTCTCTAAGGGTATGCGCCTGCGCTGACTGAAAAGTCCCACTCACATCCCCGGACTCCTCCGACCTGAACTATGGGCACCATAAGACCGGCTTCACATGGGTGATACAATCACGTGAGATTTGTGCATTTTGAGACGCACAAATCTGAACCACCACCTTGTGAATGGAGTCATACACATGAACGATGCGATGCGGGAAACAAACCGCGGCATGTTCTATCTGGCTGCGTGATCTCGCATTGCAGCGTCCATTGTTTTTAATGGGGCCAGTGGCAGCAATGGGGGAGAGAACAGCCACGGCAGAGGATTGAATTCACATGGTGAGGGCGCGATATGGTGGCGGGATTCACGGCCTCGTATCACGCATACCTGTGTGAAGTTAGGCCAACTTAGTTGTGACTTTGGCCAGTATCGTGTCTCCCATTACACTGTGCGGCACATGACCTGTACATAGAGACTGGCCTATGGTAAGCAATAATGCACTGCACTACAAAAGTACTGCAGTGCAACGTCATAGCAAACAGTGCTTTTATGGTTCAAGTCCCCCACAGTGACATAAAAAATGAAAGAAAAAAAAAATTGTAAAAAAAGAGGTAAAATTAAATTACCAAAAAAACTCTTTTACGCACTTTCCCCTTTCTATTAAAAAAAAATAAAAAAAAAATAAAAATAAAAAATATATATATATATATATATATATATATATATATATATAAACCCACATTTCTGGTATCCGTAACGATCTCTACAGTGAATCGAACGCACTATTCATCTTGCAAAAAATGTAAATATAAACCCTAAAAGATGCAGAGGCAAAATGCTCATTTTGTTCATTTTGCCTACCAAAATAACGCCAAGTCAACAGAAAAATAAAAAAGTTATGTCTTTTGAAAATTGGAGATGAAAATACCCCAAAAATCTTCACGCTTTTATGGCCAAAATAGGCAGAGCGATCAGCTGAGCAAGCTGGACCATCTACTAGCAGCTTATTCGGCTCCAAAGTCCACCCCTCCCAACTCCTTAGCCGTGGATGACGCAGTAGGCGTCATCCATGTAGCGCTGCCAAGTCTCACATGTGCGCCGCGAGGTCTTCAGCTGGCGCATGCACAGATGAACTGTCTCTTTGTGGGAATATTCACGTTACTCGTTGTTCATGCAGCGGCAACAGTGCAAGTGCAAAAGAACGCAGCATGTCCTGTTTTGAGGCAATTCCACTGCAAGAACTGCTCATTCTTTCTTTTTTATTATTTTTCACGTTTAAAAACGCACCTACAGTGATGCGAATAGCGCATTTTGAACATGGGAACGTTTCGCAGAAACCTGAAAAACGCAGGTTTACAACTGTGATATATATATATATATATATATATATATATATATATATATACGATTTTCTCTCACCTATATCGCACTGGCCTGTGTAAATACAGTGTAAAGCACGCGGTGCAGAGCGTGGTGCGTAAGGGTATATTCACACCAAATCTGAGAACCCCGCCAGTTTTGCCGCAGATGTGAGATGTGTTTTTTGGTCACATGGTTTTTACAGGTAAAAGTACACGCGGTCTTTGATGTGGTTCTCAGCCGCACCTTGACTGCGACACGTGAATACACTTTACGGATGCTTTTACTCCCGCGCATTTATAGTGACGTATTTTTAGGGACGTTTTTCTGGATTATTTTTTTCCATAAACCCTGCGGCCGGATTTTAGCAGATCAACAGTGAAGTGTGGAGCTCCATAAACACTACAGGGATCCTTTGTGGGGGTTTTCTCCTTTAGTCGTGCGTTTCTTGGGTCGGTGGCTATTTTTGTAATCGCAGCATCCTGCAGGTTTGGCGTTACTGCAGGTCACCGCATTGTATGTGGTGCGGACATGTCAGCGCTGGGACAGGAAGAACAGACGGGCTCATTAATCTAATCTATCTAGAAGACAAACCTGCCTTGTTGCCCATAGCAACCAATCAGAGCGCACCTGTCATGTAACTAGAGCCGTTTCAGAAATCAGAGCTGTGCTGTGATTGGTTGCTACGGGCAACAAGGCCAAAATGTTTTTTTAAGACAGCTTTGATAAATGAAGGTGAGAGAAGGGTGGTAAAGCCAGCATCAGGGGGCAGGAGAGTGGTGAAGGGTCTTGGTAGTGCCGGCATCAGGGGGCAGGAGAGCAGTGGAGGACCCTGGTAGTGCCGGTATCTGGGGGCAGGAGAGCGGTGGAGGACCCTGGTAGTGCTGGCATCAGGGGGCAGGAGAGCGGTGGAGGACCCTGGTAGTGCTGGCATCAGGGGGCAGGAGAGCGGTGGAGGACCCTGGTAGTGCTGGCATCAAGGGGCAGGAGAGCGGTGGAGGACCTTGGTAGCGCCAGTATCTGGGGTCAGGAGAGCGGTGGAGGACCCTGGTAGTGCCGGTATCTGGGGGCAGGAGAGCGGTGGAGGACCCTGGTAGTGCTGGCATCAGGGAGCAGGAGAGCGGTGGAGGACCCTGGTAGTGCCGGTATCTGGAGGCAGGAGAGCGGTGGAGGACCCTGGTAGTGCCGGTATCTAGGGGCAGGAGAGCAGTGGAGGACCCTGGTAGCGCCGGTATCTGGGGGCAGGGGAACAGTAATGTGACGGCTTCTCCTCTTATCTTACAAGATATATGATGTTTAACCCTCGCGATTCTATTGCACTAGCCGTTTTTATTAAGTTCAGGTCTCTGCAGGGTGTTAATGTGAGTGATTATCACAGGTTTATGCTAGATTGCACTGCGATATTCCGTGCACCATTCGCCTACAGGAACGCATTACACTGAATCTGTACCTGCAATGTCATGCAGATCTGATCTTGTGATTGTGAAAATCCCGCATTGTCGTATTTTTTAGGTTTTTGACAGAAATCGTATTACAGAGCCCTCCCCAAGTAGCAACAAACGCGGCTCACACATTGCAGTATGGCGGCATAAGCTGCGTAACGCTGGTCTAAATATGGGGCGCTTCATCAGAACATATAGCCAAATATTGGTGAAAGAGTCATAGTCCGGTTTGCTTGCTGATTTAGCACCGAAATTCCAATTAGAGTCAAATACCGGTGAATGGGGATTTCACTCACAGTGAAAACAATCTGCCGTGGATTGGAGTCTCGCTGCGGATTTTCACCTTCCCAGCATGCTCTGCAGGTTGTGGATATTTCAAGGCGGATTTTATTCATTTTAATATGAGTGAAATCTGCGCCAAAATCCTCAGAATTTGTTGTGGATTATTCTGCTGAATTCCAGTGTGGATTTACGCAATATGTGAGAAATGAGCCTAAAATGTGTCTAGAAGATCCCTGGTTAGAGAGGCCTGTGGCCGGTCCTGCCCACCTGTGAGGGTGTGTGTATGTGCGGTCGAGTGAGGTCACAGGGGTTTCAATGGAATCTTGTGAGGTCAGAGCGGTCTGCAGTTCTAGAAGCAGATAGAACCCGTCCGCACAGGCAGTTCCTGCAGCAGCGGCACTACAACAGTCACCGGAGCTCTGCTGCCTCTGCTACACCCCATAACTTCTCCTCAACCGTGGGCTGCGTACATCATCCCTGTCCGAGAGGAGCTTCTGGGCGCTCCAGGTGGACGTTACGTGGATGTAACCGCTGCTGCTTGCTGTTAGCAGCCTACATCATCACTGTCCGAGAGGAGCTTCTGGACGCTGCAGGTGGACGTTACGTGGATATACCCGCTGCTGCTCGCTGTTAGCAGCCTACATCATCTCTGTACGGGAGGAGCTTCTGGGCGCTCCAGGTGGACGTTACGTGGATATAACCGCTGCTGTTCGCTGTTATCAGCCTACATCATCCCTGTCCGGGAGGAGCTTCTGGGCGCTCCAGATGGACGTTACGTGGATATAACCGCTGCTGCTTGCTGTTAGCAGCCTACATCATCTCTGTCCGAGAGGAGCTTCTGGACGCTCTAGGTGGACGTTACATGGATATAACCGCTGCTGCTTGCTGTTAGCAGCCTACATCATCCCTGTCTGGGAAGAGCTTCTGGACGCTGCAGGTGGACGTTACGTGGATTTAACCGCTGCTGCTCGCTGTTAGCAGCCTTCATCATCCCTGTCCGGAGGAGCTTCTGGCCGCTCACAGATAAGTGTCACATCTCTCTGGGTTTCCATGTTTATATACTGAGCTGGTGATTGTTAGATATCATGGGGAACCCTTTTATATGAGGGGATTGTATTCTCAGCCGCTCGCTAGAGAACATCTAATAGACAAGTCCTTCCTTTATACTGCAGTCACATTTTTTTGTGTGTCTTTTTGATGCGCTTTGCTGGTAAACTGCAGCAAAAATCATTTTTTTAAAACCCCTAAAGGACCACTTTTTGGGGATTTTACCCGTATGGTGATTTTACTCCCCTATTTTTTGTTTGTTTTCTTTTGCTCCCAAAATGATTTTTGCAGCATTTTTCTTTCTATGACATATAGAGCCATTTTTTATATATTTTTTATTTATTTATTTATTTTAAATATCTAGTAATAAGCTAAAAAATGTTTTTTTTTTAATAATAGTTGTTTATTTGTAAAATTAGAATATTTACACTAAAATAAAGTAGGGAATGGGTTCCTCATTTCGGTTTCGCTGTATAGATATATAATTTGTATAGTTTTAGATTACAGGGCGCAAATAGCGCTGATTTTGGCTGGCGTCGGTGTTGAGTCGTTTTATTTAATATATATTTAATTCTGTATTTATTTATTTTTACATCAAACACCTCCTGGGGGGTCATTTATATTGCCTCTTTTCTATTTCACACTTTCCCACTATAGCTGAAGCGTCCATATGAGCCCCAGTTCGGGCTCATGTCCACGGGCGTTTTCCCACCACGAATTCCGCATGCATTGCACGCATGAGTGATATGCAGAGAATGGAGGCAATGAAAGTATATGGGCTTCCATTGCTCCATACCCACCTGTGTGTGGGCACTGCCTATCGATACACAAGAGAAATAAATTGCAGCATGCACTATCTCTCTGTGTGTCATATGCAGCCCTTGTTTGGGCTGTGTATCAATACGCTGTCCATACACAATACATTGATACAGGCAGTGTTTCCATACGCATCCCTGCGCTGTTCAGAGCGGGGAATTAAAAAGAGAAAATCAGACTGCGCATGTGCGTGACGACAGATTCCCAGGCATGCGCAGTGCCATGCACAGCCCATAAACGGTCTCTGCCGGAGGAGTGTATTGGCTATATATGTGTACAACACTGCGGGAGACCCGGAGTATTTTATATATATACCCGTGGACATGAGCCCTTAAAGGGGAGACATCCCCCTATAGTGACAATAGTGTGGAGGAGGGGAAGAAAAATGGATGGAGCGCCCCCGGGGAAGAGGAAATGGGATAAAAATGGAAGTGGGACTGCTTGATCTCGGGTGTTTTGTCAAAAAAACTCCGTTTTTTTTTCATTTAAAACCAGCTTGTATCCGCGTCTGGGGGTTTGGGAACGTCTTCCTCAGTACTTGCTGGGGTTACACGATACAACACATTCATATATGGTGTAGAGTCACAGTGGAGTAAAAGGTGACGTGGACAGTAGTTGGTAGTGTGATATACCAGGCGCTTTTACGCCACGCAGGAAAGATAGTCCTGGAACTATCTTTCCCGGCCAGAATATAGCCACTGCCATAGATTCCTATGGGAGCCAATGACAGCTGCTGGAGACGGGAGGTGGGAGGGAGTTTAGCAGCGTGACTGCTGAACTCTCTCCCCCTTCTCTCCTCCTCTTTGCCCCTCGCCAGTTGTTTGCAATGGGAGGGAGCAGGGCGGGGACGGAGCTAAGCACCACCCCTCCTATTGCTGGCGGCCAACAAGGGACGGAGAGGGGGCGGGAGCTTGGCACACTAGCTCCTGCCCCGTCCCGCCTCCTCCCTTTGCAGAGAGTCGGTGAGGGGAAGGGGGAGAACAGCTTAGCAGAGCTAAACTGTCTTCCCCTGCCCAACGGCATTGCGGCTTCGGCGTATATGCACTGGGCTCAGGCCGTCTGAACGGGCGCACAAACGATAGATTTCTGTGCCCGTTCACACGTTTTTATGGCGCCGGTGGGCACACGTCAAAACACCAACGGCCGTGTGAAAGAACCCTCATAGTAATAAAACCAATAGTAGCGATAATGGCAATAGAGACTATCAAATAAAATGAGTCTTGGCATAATGTTAGTCCCTGTATGGCAGCTATAGGGCAAAAGAAAATGTACATTTAAAAGACTATATAACTAACTGTATATACCGTATTTTTTGCTTTATAAGGGCGCATTCAGACAAGTGTGTGCGTGTGCCATACATAGGTGCTCACAAAACCACGCACCCACGTACATGCACAAACACGCGTGAATGCAGGTCCGTGCAGCATTGCTTTCAATGGAACACGATAGGATGCCGGCAACCCCTGCAGTGATTTTCAGAGAAGGGTTTTAAATATAAGCCCTCCCCTTAAAATCAGCCATGGTTTCTCTTTAAGGAAAAAAAAATAATATATACATATATAGGCTGAAGAATTCCTCTGCCACAGCTCTTCCTGATTGGTTGAGCGCTTTGACCAATCACAGCTATAATATATATATTTTTTATTTTTTTTCTGCATCTAGGGTTCATTTAAGGGCTTTGACTAAGATTTCATATTGTCAAAGTTGCATCCATTTGCACGAAAACGTCATTTTTGTGCGAATCAAAAAAACGCTGTCCTATTTTTTTTGCAGGAGCGAATTGTTCACTAGTAAAAAACAGACATGTGACCACATTCATTGGAAAGCATTTGTTCTAATAGACCCGTTTTTTTTTTGCATCTATGGATGCGGGAAAAAACGCTCCTCTGCCGGAACCCTAAAAATATATATAATTTGGAAGCCGTTTTTCCATGAAATAGATCTTAAAAGATGCCCGCAGTGCAATTGGCTGTGTGTTGCGAAAAGAAAATAAAATCAAGGCCCGCAGTGCGATTGGCTGTGTGTGGCAAAAAGAAAAAAAAAAGATGCCCGCAGTGCGATTGGCTGTGTGTGGCAAAAAGAAAAAAAAAAGATGCCCGCAGTGCGATTGGCTGTGTGTGGCAAAAAGAAAAAAAAAAGATGCCCGCAGTGCGATTGGCTGTGTGTGGGGAAAAAGAAAAAAAAAAGATGCCCGCAGTGCGATTGGCTGTGTGTGGCAAAAAGGAAAAAAAAAAAAAGATGCCCGCACTGCGATTGGCTGTGTGTGAAAAAAAAAAGGGTACCTGTGGTGCGATTGGCTGTGTGTAGCAAAAAGAAAAAAAAAAAGATTCCCGCAGTGCGATTGGCTGTGTGTGGCAAAAAAGCGTGTCTGTGGTGCGATTGGCTGTGTAGCAAAAAGAAAAAAAAAATAACATGCCCGCAGAACAATTGGCTGTGTGTGGCAAAAAAAAGATGCCCGCAGTGCGATTGGCTGTTTGTGGCAAAAAGAAAAGAAAAACATACCCGCAGTGCGATTGGCTGTGTGTGGCAAAAAAAAGTGTGCCTATGGTGCAAATAGCTGTGTATGGCAAAAAGAAAAAATAAAGATGCCCGCAGTGCGATTGGCTATGCGTGGAAAAAAAGGGTGTCTATGGTGCGATTGGCTGTGTGTGGCAAGAAAAAAAACATGCCCGCAGTGCGATTGCTTGTGTGTGGCCAAAAAAAAGGGTGTCTATGGTGCAATTGGCTGTGTGTGGCAAAAAGAAAAAGAAAAAAAAAATTCAAAAGATGCCCGCAGTGCGATTGGCAGTGTGTGGAAAAGAAAGGGTGTATGTTATGCAATTGGCTGTGTGTTGCAAAAAGAAAAGAAAAAAAAAAGATGCCCGCAGTGCGATTGGCCGTGTGTGGCACAAAGGAGAAAAAAAAAGAAAAAAACATGCCCGCAGTGCGATTGGCAGTGTGTGGAAAAGAAACGGTGTCTGTGATGCGTTTGACTGTGTGGCAAAAAGCAAAAAAAAAAGATACCCGCAGTGCGATTGGCTGTGTGTGGCAAAAAGAAAAAAAAAATGCCCGCAGTGCGATTGGCTGTGTGTGAAAAAAAAAGTGTCTATGGTGCGATTCGCTGTGTGTGGCAAAAAGAAAAAAAAGATGCCCGCAGTGCGATTGGTTGTTTGTGGCAAAAAGGAAAAAAAAAAAAAGATGCCCGCACTGCGATTGGCTGTGTGTGAAAAAAAAAGGGTACCTGTGGTGCGATTGGCTGTGTGTAGCAAAAAGAAAAAAAAAAAGATTCCCGCAGTGCGATTGGCTGTGCGTGGCAAAAAAGCGTGTCTGTGGTGCGATTGGCTGTGTAGCAAAAAGAAAAAAAAAATAACATGCCCGCAGAACAATTGGCTGTGTGTGGCAAAAAAAAGATGCCCGCAGTGCGATTGGCTGTTTGTGGCAAAAAGAAAAGAAAAACATACCCGCAGTGCGATTGGCTGTGTGTGGCAAAAAAAAGTGTGCCTATGGTGCAAATAGCTGTGTATGGCAAAAAGAAAAAATAAAGATGCCCGCAGTGCGATTGGCTATGCGTGGAAAAAAAGTGTGTCTATGGTGCGATTGGCTGTGTGTGGCAAGAAAAAAAACATGCCCGCAGTGCGATTGCTTGTGTGTGGCCAAAAAAAAGTGTCTATGGTGCAATTGGCTGTGTGTGGCAAAAAGCAAAAGAAAAAAAAAATTCTAAAGATGCCCGCAGTGCGATTGGCAGTGTGTGGAAAAGAAAGGGTGTATGTTATGCAATTGGCTGTGTGTTGCAAAAAGAAAAGAAAAAAAAAAGATGCCCGCAGTGCAATTGGCCGTGTGTGGCACAAAGGAGAAAAAAAAAGAAAAAAAGATGCCCGCAGTGCGATTGGCAGTGTGTGGAAAAGAAACGGTGTCTGTGATGCGTTTGACTGTGTGTGGCAAAAAGCAGAAAAAAAAGATACCCGCAGTGCGATTGGCTGTGTGTGGCAAAAAGAAAAAAAAGATGCCCGCAGTGCGATTGGCTGTTTGTGGGGGAAAAAAGGATGACTGTGGTGCGATTGGCTGTGTGTGGCAAAAAGAACAAAAAACCTGCCCGCAGTGCGATTGGCTGTGTGTGGCAAAAAGGAAAAAAAAAAGATGCCCGCAGTGCGATTGGCAGTGTGTGGAAAAGAAAGGGTGTCTGTGATGCGATTGGCTGTGTGTGGCAAAAAGGAAAAAAAAAAAAGATGCCCACAGTGCGATTGGCTGTGTGGCAAAAAGAAAAAAAAGATGCCAGCAGTGCGATTGGCAGTGTGTGGAAAAGAAATGGTGTCTGTGATGGGATTGACTGTGTGTGGCAAAAAGCAAAAAAAAAAAAGATGCCCGCAGTGCGATTGGCTGTGTGTGGCAAAAAGAAAAAAAAAACATGCCCGTAGTGTGATTGGCTGTGTGTGGCAAAAAGGAAAAAAAGAAAAAAAGATGCCCGCAGTGCGATTGGCGTTGTGTGGAAAAGAAATGCTGTCTGTGATGCGATTGACTGTGTGTGTGTGTGTGTGTGTGTGTGTGGCAAAAAGCAAAAAAAAAAAAGATGCCCGCAGTGCGATTGGCTGTGTGTGGCAAAAAGGAAAAAAAAAACATGCACGCAGTGCGATTGGCTGTGTGTGGCAAAAAGAAAAAAAGATGCCCGCAGTGCGATTTGCTGTGTGTGGCAAAAAGAAAAAAAAGAATATGCCCGCAGTGCGATTGGCTGTGTGTGGCAAAAAGGAAAAAAAGAAAAAAAGATGCCCGCAGTGCGATTGGCAGTGTGTGGAAAAGAAATGGTGCCTGTGATGGGATTGACTGTGTGTGGCAAAAAGCACAAAAAATAAAGATGCCCGCAGTGCGATTGGCTGTGTGTGGCAAAAAGAAAAAAAAAACATGCCCGCAGTGTGATTGGCTGTGTGTGGCAAAAAGGAAAAAAAGAAAAAATGATGCCCGCAGTGCGATTGGCGTTGTGTGGAAAAGAAATGCTGTCTGTGATGCGATTGACTCTGTGTGTGTGTGTGTGTGTGTGGCAAAAAGCAAAAAAAAAAAAACATGCCCGCAGTGCGATTGGCTGTGTGTGGCAAAAAGGAAAAAAAAAACATGCACGCAGTGTGATTGGCTGTGTGTGGCAAAAAGGAAAAAAAGAAAAAAAGATGCCCGCAGTGCGATTGGCGTTGTGTGGAAAAGAAATGCTGTCTGTGATGCGATTGACTGTGTGTGTGTGTGTGTGTGTGTGTGTGTGTGTGTGTGTGGCAAAAAGCAAAAAAAAAAAAGATGCCCGCAGTGCGATTGGCTGTGTGTGGCAAAAAGAAAAAAAAGAATATGCCCGCAGTGCGATTGGCTGTGTGTGGCAAAAAGGAAAAAAAGAAAAAAAGATGCCCGCAGTGCGATTGGCAGTGTGTGGAAAAGAAATGGTGCCTGTGATGGGATTGACTGTGTGTGGCAAAAAGCACAAAAAATAAAGATGCCCGCAGTGCGATTGGCTGTGTGTGGAAAAAAAAAAAAAAAACATGCCCGCAGTGTGATTGGCTGTGTGTGGCAAAAAGGAAAAAAAGAAAAAATGATGCCCGCAGTGCGATTGGCGTTGTGTGGAAAAGAAATGCTGTCTGTGATGCGATTGACTGTGTGTGTGTGTGTGTGTGTGGCAAAAAGCAAAAAAAAAAAAAGATGCCCGCAGTGCGATTGGCTGTGTGTGGCAAAAAGGAAAAAAAAAACATGCACGCAGTGCGATTGGCTGTGTGTGGCAAAAAGAAAAAAAAGATGCCCGCAGTGCGATTGGCTGTGTGTGGCAAAAAGAAAAAAAAGAATATGCCCGCAGTGCGATTGGCTGTGTGTGGCAAAAAGCAAAAAAAAAAAAAGATGCCCGCAGTGCGATTGGCTGTGTGTGGCAAAAAATAAATATGCCCGCAGTGCGATTGGCTGTGTGTGGCAAAAAGAAAAAAAAAACATGCCCGCAGTGCGATTGGCTGTGTGTGGCAAAAATTAAAAAAAAGATGCCCGCAGTGCGATTGGCTGTGTGTGGAAAAAAAAGGATGTCTGTGGTGTGATTGGCTGTGTGTGGCAAAAAGTAAAGAAACATGCCCGCAGTGCGATTGGCTGTGTGTGCCAATAAATAAATATGCCCGCAGTGCGATTGGCTGTGTGTGGCAAAAAGAAAAAAAAAACATGCCCGCAGTGCGATTGGCTGTGTGTGGCAAAAAGAAAAAACAAAAAAGATGCCCGCAGTGCGATTGGCTGTGTGTGGAAAAAAAAGGATGTCTGTGGTGCGATTGGCTGTGTGTGGCAAAATGCAAAGAAAAAAAGGATGCCCGCAGTGCAATTGGCTGTGTCTGGCAAAAAGAAAAAAAATACATGCCCGCAGTGCGATTGGCTGTGTGTGGCAAAAAGAAAAAAGAAAGACGCCCGCAGTGCAATTGGCTGTGTGTGGCAAAAAAAAAAAACATGCCCGCAGTGCGATTGGCTGTGTGTGGCAAAAAGAAAAAATAAAGATGCCCGCAGTGCGATTGGCTGTGTGTGGCAAAAAGAAAAAAGAAAGACGCCCGCAGTGCAATTGGCTGTGTGTGGCAGAAAAAAAAAACATGCCCGCAGTGCGATTGGCTGTGTGTGGCAAAAAGAAAAAAAAAAGATGCCCGCAGTGCGATTGGCAGTGTGTGGAAAAGAAAGGGTGTCTGTGATGCGATTGACTGTGTGTGGCAAAAAGCAAAAAAAAAGATGCCCGCAGTGCGATTGGCTGTGTGTGGCAAAAAGAAAAAAAAAGATGCCTGCAGTCCGATTGGCTGTGTGCGGCAAAAAGCAAAAAAAAAGATGCCCACAGTGCGATTGGCTGTGTGTGGCACAAAGAAAAAAATAACATGCCCGCAGTGCGATTGGCTGTGTGTGGCAAAAAGAAAAAAAAAATGCCTGCAGTGCGATTGGCTGTGTGTGGAAAAAAAAGGGTGTCTGTGGTGCGATTGGCTGTGTGTGGCAAAAAGAAAAAAAAAACATGCCTGCAGTGCGATTGGCTGTGTGTGGCAAAAAGGAAAAAAAAAAGATGCCCGCACTGCAATTGGCTGTGTGTGGAAAAAAAGGTGTGTCTATGGTGCGATTGGCTGTGTGTGGCAAAAAGAAAAAAAAGATACCCGCAGTTCGATTGGCTGTGAGTGGGGGAAAAAAAATGATGCCCGCAGTGCGATTAGCTGTGTGTGGAAACAAAGAATGTCTGTGGTGCGATTGGCTGTGTGTGGCAAAGAGAAAAAAAAGATGGCCGCAGTGCGATTGGCTGTGTGTGGCAAAAAAAAAAAAAAAAAGATGCCCGCAGTGCGATTGGCAGTGTGTGGAAAAGAAAGGGTGTCTGTGATGCGATTGGCTGTGTGTGGCAAAAAGCAATAAAATAAATGGCCGCAGTGCGATTGGCTGTGTGTGGCAAACAGAAAAAAAAAAAGATGCCCGCAGTGCGATTGGCTGTGTGTGGCAAAAAATAAATATGCCCGCAGTGCGATTGGCTGTGTGTGGGAAAAAGAAAAAAAAAAGATGCCCGCAGTGCGATTGGCTGTGTGTGGCAAACAGAAAAAAAAAAAGATGCCCGCAGTGCGATTGGCTGTGTGTGGCAAAAAATAAATATGCCCGCAGTGCGATTGGCTGTGTGTGGGAAAAAGAAAAAAAAAAGATGCCCGCAGTGCGATTGGCTGTGTGTGGTCAAAAGGAAATATATGCCTGCAGTGCGATTGGCTGTGTGTGGAAAGAAAGGATGTTTGTGGTGCGATTGGCTGTGTGTGGCGAAAAGAAAAAAAAGATGCTCGCAGTGCTTTTGGCTGTGTGTGGCAAAAAGAAAAAAACCTGCCCGCAGTGCGATTGGCTGTGTGTGGCAAAAAAGATTCCCGCAGTGCGATTGGCAGTGTGTGGAAAAGAAAGGGTGTCTGTTATGCAATTGGCTGTGTGTGGCAAAAAGAAAAGAAAAAAAAAAGATGCCCGCAGTGCGATTGGCCGTGTGTGGCAAAAAGGAGAAAAAAAAAGAAAAAAAGATGCCCGCAGTGCGATTGGCAGTGTGTGGAAAAGAAACAGTGTCTGTGATGCGTTTGACTGTGTGTGGCAAAAAAAAAAAGATACCCGCAGTGCGATTGGCTGTATGTGGCAAAAAGAAAAAAAAATGCCCGCAGTGCGATTGGCTGTGTGTGAAAAAAAAAGTGTCTATGGGGCGATTCGCTGTGTGTGGCAAAAAGAAAAAAAAGATGCCCGCAGTGCAATTGGCTGTTTGTGGGGAAAAAAAGGATGACTGTGGTGCGATTGGCTGTGTGTGGCAAAAAGAAAAAAAACATGCCCGCAGTGCGATTGGCTGTGTGTGGCAAAAAGAAAAAACAAAAAAGATGCCCGCAGTGCGATTGGCTGTGTGTGGAAAAAAAAGGATGTCTGTGGTGCGATTGGCTGTGTGTGGCAAAAAGAAAAAAAACATGCCCGCAGTGCGATTGGCTGTGTGTGGCAAAAAGAAAAAACAAAAAAGATGCCCGCAGTGCGATTGGCTGTGTGTGGCAAAAAGCAAAGAAAAAAAGGATGCCCGCAGTACAATTGGCTGTGTGTGGCAAAAAGAAAAAAAATACATGCCCGCAGTGCGATTGGCTGTGTGTGGCAAAAAGAAAAAAGAAAGACGCCCGCAGTGCGATTGGTTGTGTGTGGCAAAAGAAAGGGTGTCTATGGTGCGATTGGCTGTGTGTGGCAAAAAGAAAAAAAAAAAACATGCCCGCCGTGCGATTGGCTGTGTGTGGCAAAAAGGAAAAAAAAAGATGCCCGCAGTGCGATTGGCAGTGTGTGGGAAAGAAAGGGTGTCTGTGATGCGATTGGCTGTGTGTGGCAAAAAGCAAAAAAAAAAAAGATGCCCACAGTGCGATTGGCTGTGTGTGGCAAAAAGAAAAAAAAATAAACATGCCCGCAGTGCGATTGGCTGTGTGTTGCAAAAAGCAAAAAAAAAGATGCCCGCAGTGCGATTGGCTGTGTGTGGCAAAAAGAAAAAAAAAGATGCCTGCAGTCCGATTGGCTGTGTGCGGCAAAAAGCAAAAAAAAAGATGCCCACAGTGCGATTGGCTGTGTGTGGCACAAAGAAAAAAATAAGATGCCCGCAGTGCGATTGGCTGTGTGTGGCAAAAAGAAAAAAAAAATGCCTGCAGTGCGATTGGCTGTGTGTGGAAAAAAAAGGGTGTCTGTGGTGCGATTGGCTGTGTGTGGCAAAAAAAAAAAAACATGCCCGCAGTGCGATTGGCAGTGTGTGGAAAAGAAAGGGTGTCTGTGATGCAATTGACTGTGTGTGGCAAAAAGCAAAAAAAAAGATGCCCGCAGTGCGATTGGCTGTGTGTGGCAAAAAGAAAAAAAAAGATGCCTGCAGTGCGATTGGCTGTGTGTGGCAAGAAGAAAAAAAAACATGCCCACAGTGCGATTGGCTGTGTGTGGCACAAAGAAAAAAAAAAGATGCCCGCAGTGCGATTGGCTGTGTGTGGCAAAAAAAAAAAAAAAAAGATGCCCGCAGTGCGATTGGCAGTGTGTGGAAAAGAAAGGGTGTCTGTGATGCGATTGGCTGTGTGTGGCAAAAAGCAAAAAATAAATATGCCCGCAGTGCGATTGGCTGTGTGTGGCAAAAAGCAAAAAAAAACATGCCTGCAGTGCGATTGGCTGTGTGTGGCAAAAAGGAAAAAAAAAAGATGCCCGCACTGCAATTGGCTGTGTGTGGAAAAAAAGGTGTGTCTATGGTGCGATTGGCTGTGTGTGGCAAAAAGAAAAGAAAGATACCCGCAGTTCGATTGGCTGTGAGTGGGGGAAAAAAAATGATGCCCGCAGTGCGATTAGCTGTGTGTGGAAACAAAGAATGTCTGTGGTGCGATTGGCTGTGTGTGGCAAAGAGAAAAAAAAGATGGCCGCAGTGCGATTGGCTGTGTGTGGCAAAAAAAAAAAAAAAAAGATGCCCGCAGTGCGATTGGCAGTGTGTGGAAAAGAAAGGGTGTCTGTGATGCAATTGGCTGTGTGTGGCAAAAAGCAAAAAAAAAAATGGCCGCAGTGCGATTGGCTGTGTGTGGCAAACAGAAAAAAAAAAAGATGCCCGCAGTGCGATTGGCTGTGTGTGGCAAAAAATATATATGCCCGCAGTGCGATTGGCTGTGTGTGGGAAAAAGAAAAAAAAAAGATGCCCGCAGTGCGATTGGCTGTGTGTGGCAAAAAGAAAAAAAAATGCCCGCAGTGCGATTGGCTGTGTGTGAAAAAAAAAGTGTCTATGGGGCGATTCGCTGTGTGTGGCAAAAAGAAAAAAAAGATGCCCGCAGTGCGATTGGCTGTTTGTGGGAAAAAAAAGGATGACTGTGGTGCGATTGGCTGTGTGTGGCAAAAAGAAAAAACAAAAAAGATGCCCGCAGTGCGATTGGCTGTGTGTGGAAAAAAAAGGATGTCTGTGGTGCGATTGGCTGTGTGTGGCAAAAAGAAAAAAAACATGCCCGCAGTGCGATTGGCTGTGTGTGGCAAAAAGAAAAAACAAAAAAGATGCCCGCAGTGCGATTGGCTGTGTGTGGCAAAAAGCAAAGAAAAAAAGGATGCCCGCAGTACAATTGGCTGTGTCTGGCAAAAAGAAAAAAAATACATGCCCACAGTGCGATTGGCTGTGTGTGGCAAAAAGAAAAAAGAAAGACGCCCGCAGTGCGATTGGTTGTGTGTGGCAAAAGAAAGGGTGTCTATGGTGCGATTGGCTGTGTGTGGCAAAAAGAAAAAAAAAAAACATGCCCGCCGTGCGATTGGCTGTGTGTGGCAAAAAGGAAAAAAAAAGATGCCCGCAGTGCGATTGGCAGTGTGTGGGAAAGAAAGGGTGTCTGTGATGCGATTGGCTGTGTGTGGCAAAAAGCAAAAAAAAAAAAGATGCCCACAGTGCGATTGGCTGTGTGTGGCAAAAAGAAAAAAAAATAAACATGCCCGCAGTGCGATTGGCTGTGGGTGGTAAAAAGAAAAAAAAGAGATGCCCGCAGTGCGATTGGCTGTGTGTGGCAAAAAGCAAAAAAAAAAACATGCCCGCAGTGCGATTGGCTGTGTGTGGCAAAAAGAAAAAAAAAACATGCCCGCAGTGCGATTGGCTGTGTGTGGCAAAAAAAGTCTGTCTATGGTGAGATTGGCTGTGTGTGGCAAAAAGAAAATAAAGATGCCCGCAGTGCGATTGGCTGTGTGTGGCAAAAATAGAAAAAAAAAGATGCCCGCAGTGCGATTGGCTGTGTGTGGCAAAAAGAAAAAAATAAAAAGATGCCCGCAGTGCGATTGGCTGTGTGTGGCAAAAAGAAAAAAAAAACATGCCCGCAGTGCGATTGGCTGTGTGTGGCAAAAGAAGTCTGTCTATGGTGAGATTGGCTGTGTGTGGCAAAAAGAAAATAAAGATGCCCGCAGTGCGATTGGCTGTGTGTGGCAAAAAGAAAAAAAAAAAGATGCCCGCAGTGCGATTGGCTGTGTGTGGCAAAAAGAAAAAAATAAAAAGATGCCCGCAGTGCGATTGGCTGTGTGTGGCAAAAAAAAATTAAAAACATGCCCGCACTGCAATTGGCTGTGTGTGGAAAAAAAAGTGTGTCTATGGTGCGATTGGCTGTGTGTGGCAAAAAGAAAAAAAAGATACCGGCAGTGCGATTGGCTGTGTGTGGGGGAAAAAAATGATGCCCGCAGTGCGATTAGCTGTGTGTGGAAACAAAGAATGTCTGTGGTGCGATTGGCTGTGTGTGGCAAAGAGAAAAAAAAGATGCCAGCAGTGCGATTGGCAGTGTGTGGAAAAGAAAGGGTGTCTGTGATGCGTTTGACTGTGTGTGGCAAAAAGCAAAAAAAAAAAGAGACCCGCAGTGCGATTGGCTGTGTGTGGCAAAAAGAAAAAAAAGATGCCCGCAGTGCGATTGGTTATTTGTGGAAAAAAAGGATGACTGTGGTGCGATTGGCTGTGTGTGGCAAAAAGAACAAAAAACCTGCCCGCAGTGCGATTGGCTGTGTGTGGCAAAAAGGAAAAAAAAAAGATGCCCGCAGTGCGATTGGCAGTGTGTGGAAAAGAAAGGGTGTCTGTGATGCGATTGGCTGTGTGTGGCAAAAAGGAAAAAAAAAAAGATGCCCACAGTGCGATTGGCTGTGTGGCAAAAAGAAAAAAAAGATGCCAGCAGTGCGATTGGCTGTGTGTGGCAAAAAGGAAAAAAAGAAAAACAGATGCCCGCAGTGCGATTGGCAGTGTGTGGAAAAGAAATGGTGTCTGTGATGCGATTGACTGTGTGTGGCAAAAAGCAAAAAAAAAAAAGATGCCCGCAGTGCAATTGGCTGTGTGTGGCAAAAAGAAAAAAAAAACATGCCCGCAGTGTGATTGGCTGTGTGGCAAAAAGGAAAAAAAGAAAAAAAGATGCCCGCAGTGCGATTGGCGTTGTGTGGAAAAGAAATGCTGTCTGTGATGCGATTGACTGTGTGTGTGTGTGTGGCAAAAAGCAAAAAAAAAAAAGATGCCCGCAGTGCGATTGGCTGTGTGTGGCAAAAAGGAAAAAAAAAACATGCACGCAGTGCGATTGGCTGTGTGTGGCAAAAAGAAAAAAAAGAATATGCCCGCAGTGCGATTGGCTGTGTGTGGCAAAAAGGAAAAAAAGAAAAAAAGATGCCCGCAGTGCGATTGGCAGTGTGTGGAAAAGAAATGGTGTCTGTGATGCGATTGACTGTGTGTGGAAAAAAGCAAAAAAAAAAAAAGATGCCCGCAGTGCGATTGGCTGTGTGTGGCAAAAAATAAATATGCCCGCAGTGCGATTGGCTGTGTGTGGCAAAAAGAAAAAAAAAACATGCCCGCAGTGCGATTGGCTGTGTGTGGCAAAAATAAAAAAAAAGATGCCCACAGTGCGATTGGCTGTGTGGCAAAAAGAAAAAAAAGATGCCAGCAGTGCGATTGGCTGTGTGTGGCAAAAAGGAAAAAAAGAAAAACAGATGCCCGCAGTGCGATTGGCAGTGTGTGGAAAAGAAATGGTGTCTGTGATGCGATTGACTGTGTGTGGCAAAAAGCAAAAAAAAAAAAGATGCCCGCAGTGCAATTGGCTGTGTGTGGCAAAAAGAAAAAAAAAACATGCCCGCAGTGTGATTGGCTGTGTGGCAAAAAGGAAAAAAAGAAAAAAAGATGCCCGCAGTGCGATTGGCGTTGTGTGGAAAAGAAATGCTGTCTGTGATGCGATTGACTGTGTGTGTGTGTGTGGCAAAAAGCAAAAAAAAAAAAGATGCCCGCAGTGCGATTGGCTGTGTGTGGCAAAAAGGAAAAAAAAAACATGCACGCAGTGCGATTGGCTGTGTGTGGCAAAAAGAAAAAAAAGAATATGCCCGCAGTGCGATTGGCTGTGTGTGGCAAAAAGGAAAAAAAGAAAAAAAGATGCCCGCAGTGCGATTGGCAGTGTGTGGAAAAGAAATGGTGTCTGTGATGCGATTGACTGTGTGTGGAAAAAAGCAAAAAAAAAAAAAGATGCCCGCAGTGCGATTGGCTGTGTGTGGCAAAAAATAAATATGCCCGCAGTGCGATTGGCTGTGTGTGGCAAAAAGAAAAAAAAAACATGCCCGCAGTGCGATTGGCTGTGTGTGGCAAAAATAAAAAAAAAGATGCCCGCAGTGCGATTGGCTGTGTGTGGAAAAAAAAGGATGTCTGTGGTGTGATTGGCTGTGTGTGGCAAAAAGAAAAAAAACATGCCCGAAGTGCGATTGGCTGTGTGTGGCAAAAAAAACAAACAAAAAAGATGCCCGCAGTGCGATTGGCTGTGTGTGGCAAAAAGCAAAGAAAAAAAGGATGCCCGCAGTGCAATTGGCTGTGTCTGGCAAAAAGAAAAAAAATACATGCCCGCAGTGCGATTGGCTGTGTGTGGCAAAAAGAAAAAAGAAAGACGCCCGCAGTGCAATTGGCTGTGTGTGGCAAAAAGAAAAAAAAATGCCCGCAGTGCGATTGGCTGTGTGTGAAAAAAAAAGCGTCTATGGTGCGATTCGCTGTGTGTGGCAAAAAGAAAAAAAAGATGCCCGCAGTGCGATTGGTTGTTTGTGGAAAAAAAGGATGACTGTGGTGCGATTGGCTGTGTGTGGCAAAAAGAACAAAAAACCTGCCCGCAGTGCGATTGGCTGTGTGTGGCAAAAAGGAAAAAAAATATATATATATGCCCGCAGTGCGATTGGCAGTGTGTGGAAAAGAAAGGGTGTCTGTGATGCGATTGGCTGTGTGTGGAAAAAAGAAAAAAAAGATACCCGCAGTGCGATTGGCAGTGAGTGGGGGGAAAAAATGATGCCCACAGTGCGATTAGCTGTGTGTGGAAACAAAGAATGTCTGTGGTGCGATTGGCTGTGTGTGGCAAAGAGAAAAAAAAGATGCCCGCAGTGCGATTGGCTGTGTGTGGCAAAAAAAATAAAAAAAAGATGCCCTCAGTGCGATTGGCAGTGTGTGGAAAAGAAAGGGTGTCTGTGATGCGATTGGCTGTGTGTGGCAAAAAGCAAAAAATAAATATGCCCGCAGTGCGATTGGCTGTTTGTGGGGAAAAAAAGGATGACTGTGGTGTGATTGGCTGTGTGTGGCAAAAAGAACAAAAAACCTGCCCGCAGTGCAATTGGCTGTGTGTGGCAAAAAGGGAAAAAAAAAGATGCCCGCAGTGCGATTGGCAGTGTGTGGAAAAGAAAGGGTGTCTGTGATGCGATTGGCTGTGTGTGGCAAAAAGGAAAAAAAAAAAGATGCGGACAGTGCGATTGGCTGTGTGGCAAAAAGAAAAAAAAGACGCCAGCAGTGCGATTGGCTGTGTGTGGCAAAAAGGAAAAAAAGAAAAACAGATGCCCGCAGTGCGATTGGCAGTGTGTGGAAAAGAAATGGTGTCTGTGATGCGATTGACTGTGTGTGGCAAAAAGCAAAAAAAAAAAAGAAGCCCGCAGTGTGATTGGCTGTGTGTGGCAAAAAGGAAAAAAAGAAAAAAAGATGCCCGCAGTGCGATTGGCGTTGTGTGGAAAAGAAATGCTGTCTGTGATGCGATTGACTGTGTGTGTGTGTGTGGCAAAAAGCAAAAAAAAAAAAGATGCCCGCAGTGCGATTGGCTGTGTGTGGCAAAAAGGAAAAAAAAAACATGCACGCAGTGCGATTGGCTGTGTGTGGCAAAAAAAAAAAAAAGATGCCCGCAGTGCGATTGGCTGTGTGTGGCAAAAAATAAATATGCCCGCAGTGCGATTGGCTGTGTGTGGCAAAAAGAAAAAAAAAACATGCCCGCAGTGCGATTGGCTGTGTGTGGCAAAAATAAAAAAAAAGATGCCCGCAGTGCGATTGGCTGTGTGTGGCAAAAAGAAAAAACAAAAAAGATGCCCGCAGTGCGATTGGCTGTGTGTGGCAAAAAGCAAAGAAAAAAAGGATGCCCGCAGTGCAATTGGCTGTGTCTGGCAAAAAGAAAAAAAATACATGCCCGCAGTGCGATTGGCTGTGTGTGGCAAAAAGAAAAAAGAAAGACGCCCGCAGTGCAATTGGCTGTGTGTGGCAAAAAAAAAAAACATGCCCGCAGTGCGATTGGCTGTGTGTGGCAAAAAGAAAAAAAAAAGATGCCCGCAGTGCGATTGGCTGTGTGTGGCAAAAAGAAAAAAGAAAGACGCCCGCAGTGCAATTGGCTGTGTGTGGCAGAAAAAAAAAACATGCCCACAGTGCGATTGGCTGTGTGTGGCACAAAGAAAAAAATAAGATGCCCGCAGTGCGATTGGCTGTGTGTGGCAAAAAGAAAAAAAAAATGCCTGCAGTGCGATTGGCTGTGTGTGGAAAAAAAAGGGTGTCTGTGGTGCGATTGGCTGTGTGTGGCAAAAAAAAAAAAACATGCCCGCAGTGCGATTGGCAGTGTGTGGAAAAGAAAGGGTGTCTGTGATGCAATTGACTGTGTGTGGCAAAAAGCAAAAAAAAAGATGCCCGCAGTGCGATTGGCTGTGTGTGGCAAAAAGAAAAAAAAAGATGCCTGCAGTGCGATTGGCTGTGTGTGGCAAGAAGAAAAAAAAACATGCCCACAGTGCGATTGGCTGTGTGTGGCACAAAGAAAAAAAAAAGATGCCCGCAGTGCGATTGGCTGTGTGTGGCAAAAAGAAAAAAAAATGCCCGCAGTGCGATTGGCTGTGTGTGAAAAAAAAAGTGTCTATGGGGCGATTGGCTGTGTGTGGCAAAAAGAAAAAAAAGATGCCCGCAGTGCGATTGGCTGTTAGTGGGAAAAAAAAGGATGACTGTGGTGCGATTGGCTGTGTGTGGCAAAAAGAACAAAAAACCTGCCCGCAGTGCGATTGGCTGTGTGTGGCAAAAAGGAAAAAAAAAGATGCCCGCAGTGCGATTGGCAGTGTGTGGAAAAGAAATGGTGTCTGTGATGCGATTGACTGTGTGTGGCAAAAAGCAAAAAAAAAATAGATGCCCGCAGTGCGATTGGCTGTGTGTGGCAAAAAATAAATATGCCCGCAGTGCGATTGGCTGTGTGTGGCAAAAAGAAAAAACAAAACATGCCCGCAGTGCGATTGGCTGTGTGTGGCAAAAATTAAAAAAAAGATGCCCGCAGTGCGATTGGCTGTGTGTGGAAAAAAAAAGATGTCTGTGGTGCGATTGGCTGTGTGTGGCAAAAAGAAAAAAAACATGCCCGCAGTGCGATTGGCTGTGTGTGGCAAAAAGCAAAAAAAAAAAAAGATGCCCGCAGTGCGATTGGCTGTGTGTGGCAAGAAATAAATATGCCCGCAGTGCGATTGGCTGTGTGTGGCAAAAAGAAAAAAAAAACATGCCCGCAGTGCGATTGGCTGTGTGTGGCAAAAATAAAAAAAAAGATGCCCGCAGTGCGATTGGCTGTGTGTGGAAAAAAAAGGATGTCTGTGGTGCGATTGGCTGTGTGTGGCAAAAAGAAAAAAAACATGCCCGCAGTGCGATTGGCTGTGTGTGGCAAAAAGAAAAAACAAAAAACATGCCCGCAGTGCGATTGGCTGTGTGTGGCAAAAAGCAAAGAAAAAAAGGATGCCCGCAGTGCAATTGGCTGTGTCTGGCAAAAAGAAAAAAAATACATGCCCACAGTGCGATTGGCTGTGTGTGGCAAAAAGAAAAAAGAAAGACGCCCGCAGTGCGATTGGCTGTGTGTGGCAAAGAAAAAAAAACATACCCGCAGTGCGATTGACTGTGTGTGGCAAAAAGCAAAAAAAAAGATGCCCGCAGTGCGATTGGCTGTGTGTGGCAAAAAGAAAAAAAAAGATGCCTGCAGTGCGATTGGCTGTGTGCGGCAAAAAGAAAAAAAAAAAAGATGCCCACAGTGCGATTGGCTGTGTGTGGCAAAGAAAAAAAAACATGCCCGCAGTGCGATTGGCTGTGTGTGGCAAAAAGAAAAAAAAAAGATGCCCGCAGTGCGATTGGCAGTGTGTGGAAAAGAAAGGGTGTCTGTGATGCGATTGACTGTGTGTGGCAAAAAGCAAAAAAAAAGATGCCCGCAGTGCGATTGGCTGTGTGTGGCAAAAAGAAAAAAAAAGATGCCTGCAGTGCGATTGGCTGTGTGCGGCAAAAAGAAAAAAAAAAAGATGCCCACAGTGCGATTGGCTGTGTGTGGCACAAAGAAAAAAAAAAGATGCCAGCAGTGCGATTGGCTGTGTGTGGCAAAAAGAAAAAAAAAATGCCTGCAGTGCGATTGGCTGTGTGTGGAAAAAAAAGGGTGTCTGTGGTGCGATTGGCTGTGTGTGGCAAAAAAAAAAAAACATGCCCGCAGTGCGATTGGCTGTGTGTGGCAAAAAGAAAAAAAAAAGATGCCCGCAGTGCGATTGGCAGTGTGTGGAAAAGAAAGGGTGTCTGTGATGCGATTGACTGTGTGTGGCAAAAAGCAAAAAAAAAGATGCCCACAGGGCGATTGGCTGTGTGTGGCAAAAAGAAAAAAAAAGATGCCTGCAGTGCGATTGGCTGTGTGTGGCAAGAAGAAAAAAAAACATGCCCACAGTGCGATTGGCTGTGTGTGGCACAAAGAAAAAAAAAAAGATGCCCGCAGTGCGATTGGCTGTGTGTGGCAAGAAGGAAAAAAAACATGCCCGCACTGCGATTAGCTGTGTGACAAAAAAAATAGATGCTCGCAGTACGATTGGCTGTGTGTGGCAATAAAAAGAAATGTGCTTGTGGTGTAATTGGCCATATGTGTCGAAAAACAAAAAAAGATGCCCGCACTGCGATTCACTGTGTGTGGCAAAAAGATCATTTGGCTTTTATAACGGTCGCTAAAAGTAACGCTGCATGTTCTACTTTCATGCGTTGCAGCGTGTTTCTGGAGTGTGTTTTTTACTCTTGTAATGCCGCTGGGAGAGAGAAAAAAGTGATGTCATCGGTGTTACTACAGAAAATATGCTGTAAAGACGCTGCTCTCAACGCTGAAAAACGCAGCGTGTTTATAAACGTTTGTGTGGGAGTGGCCTAAAGTTGAAAAACAGCGAATGTTTCTTGGATGTGTTTTGAGACTTTTCCAGCTTTCTGGTTTCTTCACACATTGCAAATTCACTGGATTTTCTGCAGCTACAAGATTCGCACCAAATCCGTGCTAAATGGCGCAGGTTTTGATGTAGATTTGCCACGGATTTCAGCCCTTCATATGAAAGTGTGAACATGCCCAGTATGAATTGACCTGCTGTAGATGTAAAATCCGTGGCACGGGTCAATTTATGCTGCACTTTTTTTGCAGCCTGTGGATGGAATTTTTTGAAATCCTATCCATAACGCTCGTCCTGTAAGATGCTGCAGATGTTCTGCAGCATTTCTGTCCTGTGTGAACACACTCTAAGGGTGGCTTCACACGAGCGTGTGCGTGTGCCGTGCATAGGTGCGCACAAAAGTGCGTACCCATGTATGTGCACAAACACGCATGAATGCAGGTCTGTGCCCATTGCCTTCAATGGGGCTGCAACTGCTGCCGATGGCCCCATTGCAAGCAATGGGCTGCCAGCAACCCCTGCAGTGATTTTCAGGGAAGGGCTTTAAATATCCCCATAGCGCAGAGAGAGTTGGTGGGGCTAGAGAGTGGGTGGAGCTATAGGGCTTCTCTCAGATTTCCCATAGCAAATATATAGAGGGTGGGGCTAGAGCGTGGATCCTCTAGCCCCACCCCCTCCACCCACGCTTTCTGGAAAGCCCTCCGGAAAGCCCCGTAACTCCACCCCCTCTGTATTCCTGCTATATGGAAATACCTGGGGGAGAGAGTCCCCTACTGCTCTGAACTGCTGGGGAATTGCCCACCAGCAGAGCTGGAGGAATACCCCGCTGGTTACAGCAGGACATTTTAAAACATGCTGCCGAGAAGCACATTGTAAATGTCCTGTTGTAAATTCCTGTTAGTCCCCGCAGGGATTAAGGGAACCCTCAGGGAGTCTCCTCATCTCCGCGAGGACTAATAGGAGTTTACAGCAGTCATTTAAAATGTGCGTCTGGACAGCAGGTTTTAAATGTCCTGCATAAGCTCCTGCTCCCATAGGGGTCAATGGAAACTCCTGCACAGAGCACACCAAAAATAGGACAGGTCCTATGTTTGGTGCACATCGCAGAGCTGCATGTGACCTGCAGCATGTCCTATCTTTGTTAGGTGTGCGAACCGTTTTACTCAACTACATTCTTTGATGTGAGCCCTTCTATAGGAACCCATTGGTTATTTTAGAAGCGCTTTTTTTGCCCGCGCAAAAAATAAACACTTGCCTGACTCAGAAAAAGCCTTTAAATGAAATGTAGAACCGGGTCACTAATGAATCACGTCAGCAAGGGGATTGGAATACCTAAGAGATGGTCTCTTGCCAGGAAAAACTGGGACAAGCCGGGAGGCGGCTAATTCTGACTAGGGGGCGCAATTTTTTTCAAATTTTAAGGGGGATTTCCTTTTCAGGTAGACACCTTTTTTTCCCCAGCAAATTTGTAGTGTTCACCTGGTTCATATATTCCCTGTGACACAGAGGGACAACCAACAGCCAATGCATGGCTATTGGCTAATCATTTCATTGACAAATATAGGATCCACCTTTTAGCTCTCTTCACCGGGGTCATCAGCTGTCAAGTCCACAATACATAGGAATAGGAAAGGAACTACTGTATCCACCTATGTATTGTATCTACTATGGTGGACTAATAATTGTGGAAATGAATTGATCTCCCAACCACATGTAAGGTATGGGGCTGATGGATCGAGAACGTAGGATGTTAATGCTGATTTTCTGGTTGCATCGTCTTATTTGGTATTGTGATATAACCTGAAAAAGTTTTTGGCAGATTACTGAAGGCTCGTGGTTGTCATCTGGCAGAGAAGCTACTGAACGAGCCCCCACAGAAGATACTTTGGTGCAGATGGAGAAACAAGTAGGTATGTGAAATTATCCACTTATTGGTATGTAATAAACTATGGTAGGAGCTGGTGCTGTGCGCATGGCTGAACCACCAGGGAGCTCCAGTTACCGATGTGCTACAGAAGACTGGGAGCTCTAGCTATCAATATACCACAAAGGAATGGGAACTATATCACCAGGGCCTTTAAATGTCACCGGGTCGCCAGGGCCTCTGGATATTGCGGGGTCGCCAGGGCCACCAAAGACTGGGTGCTGGCAGTTATGCACTTGAGAATCTTAATGAGGTCATTCAAATCATTTGGGTTTCATTTTCTTGCAGCCTGGAAGAGTCATGAGGAAGAGGAAGGACCCCAACCCCAGCCTGAAGTTCTACGAGGGAAGAGAGCTGTCCAGATGCCATACAGATTCATCTTCCCTGTCAGATTGCAGCTGGAACAAGCGGAGGACATTGAGTGCCAGATTCGGAATCCTTATTTTCCCAGTTTTCAAAATAAAGATTTCAAAATAAAATGGAGTTTTAACATGTGCTGTTCAAGGTTTTTTTTGAAAGGGCAAAAAAAAGGGCCAACATTGAGGACTGTAGATGCAGTGGTCGGCTAAGGGAGGTTGATGCAGTAGATGAAAGACACATGCTTACTTCCCTTCCAAATCGGAAAATACCCAATAGTGCCATCGGCTCAGAACTAGTAGAGACCAGTGGGACCCAGGTACACCCATCTACTGTTCAGAGAAGTCTGGTCAGAAGTGATCTTCATGGATGAATTGTGGCCAAAAAGCCAAAGCTTCCAAGTAGAAACAAGACCGAGCGACTCGACTATACAAAAAACAGAGTGCAGCAGATGAAAAACACATCAGAGCACATTTACAAAAGAGCACATTTCCCACAGTGAAAAAGTACGCAGATGCCTGTAATTTCCTGGGACTGAGTCCCTTAGGACTATTTCAGACGACCTTATATCGGCTCGGTTTTCACGCCGAGCCGATATACGGTGTCCTTGTCTGCAGGGTGGCGAGGATAGAAGAGCCAGGAGCAGAAACTGAGCTCCCACCGCTTCCCCGCCCCTCACCACTATTTGCAATGGGAGGGGCGGGGGCGGAGCTAAGCACCGGGACTTAGCTGCGCCCCTGTCTCGCCCTCTCCTATTGCAAATAGTGGCAAGGGGCGGAGAGGGGGCAGGAGCTCAGTTCCTGCTCCTGGCTCTTCCATCCTCACCCCCCCTGCAGACAAGGACACCGTATACATTATATATACGGTTGTCTAAATAAGCCCTTAGGCAGAGATCCCTTCACATGTGCAATCCTCTGGTAAGTGTTATGCCCAAAAGTTTATAAACTCCTAGAGACCTAAGGATGTAGCAGAGCCAGTAGGGTGTAGCTGTGTTTTCTCCAGTCATGGTAAGATTACGGCAACTCGCAATGAATCTTGTGATCATCAAAAGAAAATCTGACTGCATTCTCATAAGTAATTGTTCAGTTCAGAAAATGGTGACTGCCCTGCACTGGTGCCAGGTTGGCATTACCCCCTCAGTATGTGTTGTACATGGTACCAGTAATGCCTTCTTTTGCCTTGACAGAATTTGCAGTCATGACTGATGTCCGCACGGCTCCAGGATCCAACCTCTCCGCCTGTGCCCCAACCTGCCACTGAGATCCAACCCCCCTCTCAGGACACAGGCACTACCGTCTCCTGGCCTGCACCCATACCCTCACCTCCGCTGTCCTTGGCCCCATCCAGCAATGTCTCTCAGCGTAGCGTCCAGACGTCGCTAGCGCCACAGTTTGAGCGCAAGCGCAAGTACGACGCCACGCACGCTCAAGCGTTAAACGTGCACATTGCAAAATTGATCAGCCTAGAGATGCTGCCGTATAGGCTTGTGGAAACAGAGGCTTTCAAAAGCATGATGGCGGCGGCGGCCCCGCGCTACTCGGTTCCCAGTCGCCACTACTTTTCCCGATGTGCCGTCCCAGGCCTGCATGACCACGTCTCCCGCAACATTGTACGCGCCCTCACCAACGCGGTTACTGCCAAGGTCCACTTATCAACAGACACGTGGACAAGCACAGGCGGGCAGGGCCACTATATCTCCCTGACGGCACATTGGGTGAATTTAGTGGAGGCTGGGACAGAGTCAGAGCCTGGGACAGCTCACGTCCTACCCACCCCCCGAATTGCGTGCCCCAGCTCGGTGGTGGTATCTGCGGGGGTGTATGCTTCCTCCACTAAACCACCCTCCTCCTACGCAACCTCTGTCTCGCAATCAAGATGTGTCAGCAGCAGCACGTCGCCAGCAGTCGGTGTCACGCGGCGTGGCAGCACAGCGGTGGGCAAGCGTCAGCAGGCCGTGCTGAAACTACTCAGCTTAGGAGAGAAGAGGCACACGGCCCACGAACTGCTGCAGGGTCTGACAGAGCAGACCGACCGCTGGCTTGCGCCGCTGAGCCTCCAACCGGGCATGGTCGTGTGTGACAACGGCCGTAAGCTGGTGGCGGCTCTGCAGCTTGGCTGCCTCACACACGTGCCATGCCTGGCCCATGTGTTTAATTTGGTGGTTCAGCGCTTTCTGAAAAGCTACCCCCACTTGTCATACCTGCTCAGAAAGGTGCGCCAGCTCTGCGCACATTTCCGCAAATCACACATGCACGCTGCCACCCTGCGGACCCTGCAACATCGGTTTAATCTGCCAGTGCACCGACTGCTGTGCGACGTGCCCACACAGTGGAACTCTACGCTCCACATGTTGGCCAGACTCTATGAGCAGCGTAGAGCTATAGTGGAATACCAACTCCAACTTGCGCGGCGCAGTGGGAGTCAGCCTCCTCAATTATTTACAGAAGAGTGGGCCTGGTTGGCAGCCATCTGCCAGGTCCTTGGAAAGTTTGAGGAGTCTACCCAGATGGTGAGCGGCGATGCTGCAATCATTAGCGTCACCATTCCTCTGCTATGCATCTTGAGAAGTTCCCTGCAAAGCATAAAGGCAGACGCTTTGCGCTCGGAAACAGAGTCGGGGGAAGACAGTATGTCGCTGGATAGTCAGAGCACCCTCCTGTCTATATCTCAGCGTGTTCAGGAGGAGGAGGAGGAGCATGAGGAGGATGAGGAGGAGGGGGAAGAGACAGCTTAGCCCACTGCTGACGGTACCCATGCTGCTTGCCTGTCATCCTTTCAGCGTGTATGGCCTGAGGAGGAGGAGGAGGAGGATCCTGAAAGTGATCTTCCTAGTGAAGACAGCCATGTGTTGCGTACAGGTACCCTGGCACACATGGCTGACTTCATGTTAGGATGCCTTTCTCATGACCCTCGCGTTACACGCATTCTGGCCACTACGGATTACTGGGTGTACACACTGCTCGATCCACGGTATAAGGAGAGCCTTTGCACTCTCATTCCCGAAGAGGAAAGGGGTTCGAGAATGATGCTATACCACAGGGCGCTGGTGGACAAACTGATGGTAAACTTCCCATCCGACAGCGCTAGTGGCAGAAGGCGCAGTTCCGAGGGCCAGGTAGCAGGGGAGGCGCAGAGATCAGGCAGCATGTACAGCGCAGGCAGGGGAACATTCTCCAAGGCCTTTGCCAGCTTTATGGCTCCCCAGCAAGACTGTGTCACCGGTCCCCAGTCAAGGCTGAGTTGGCGGGAGCACTGTAAAAGGATGGTGAGGGAGTACGTAGCCGATTGCAGCACCGTCCTCGGTGACGCCTCTGCCCCCTACAACTACTGAGTGTCGAAGCTGGACACGTGGCCTAAACTCGCGCTGTATGCCCTGGAGGTGCTTGCTTGTCCTGCGGCTAGCGTCTTGTCAGAGAGTGTGTTTAGTGTGGCTGGGGGAATCATCACGGATAAGCGTACCCACCTGTCAACCGACAGTGCCGACAGGCTTACACTCATCAAGATGAACAAAGCCTGGATTTCCCCAGACTTCTCTTCTCCACCAGCGGACAGCAGCGATACCTAAGCAATACGTTGGCTGCACCCGCGGATGGAAGCATCGTTCTCTCTCACCATCCAAAACAGGGACATTTCTGCTTCATCAATCTGTGTATAATATTCATCCTCCTCCTGAAACCTGACGTAATCACGCCGAACGGGCAATTTTTCTTAGGCCCACAAGGCTCAGTCATATAATTTTTGTAAGCAATTTTTATACGTTTCAATGCTCATTAAAGCGTTGAAACTTGCACCTGAACCAATTTTTATTTTAACTGGGCTGCCTCCAGGCCTAGTTACAAATTAAGCCACATTAACCAAAGCTATTAATGGGTTTCACCTTCCCTCTTGGTTGGGCATGGGCAATTTTTCTGACGTACATTAGTACTGTTGGTACACCAATTTTTTGGGTCCCTCGCCTACAGTATAATCCAATTAATTTTTTGCCCACCTGCATTAAAGCTGACGTTACATCAGCTCTGCTGGGCACTGCAATGGGATATTGCACACGGAGTTGTAACTGCATGTGTCCACTTCTAAAGAACCCTAGTCTGACTGGGGCATGCAGTGTGGGCCGAAACCCACCTGCATTAAAGGGGTTGTCCCGCGAAAGCAAGTGGGTCTATACACTTCTGTATGGCCATATTAATGCACTTTGTAATGTACATTGTGCATTAATTATGAGCCATACACAAGTTATAAGAAATTTTTCACTTACCTGCTCCGTTGCTAGCGTCCTCGTTTCCATGGAGCCGCCTAATTTTCGGCGTCTAATGGCCAAATTAGACGCGCTTGCGCAGTCCGGGTCTTCTTCTTTTATCAATGGGGCTCCATGTAGCTCCGTGTAGCTCCGCCCCGTCACGTGCCGATTCCAGCCAATCAGGAGGCTGGAATCGGCAATGGACCGCACAGAAGCCCTGCGGTCCACCGAGGGAGAAGATCCCGGCGGCCATCTTCAGCAGGTAAGTAAGAAGTCACCGGAGCGCGGGGATTCAGGTAAGCGCTGTCCGGTGTTCTTTTTTAACCCCTGCATCGGGGTTGTCTCGCGCCGAACAGGGGGGGGGGGGGGTTGAAAAAAAAACAACCCGTTTCGGCGTGGGACAACCCCTTTAAACATGACATTACCTCAGCTGTGATGGGCAATGCAATGGGATATATTTATGTACCGCCGTTGGCTTCCTGGCACCCACCCATGCTGTCGGCAGACGGCACACAGCAGAGCGGAGTAGACACTGGAGGAAGTAAGACGTGAGGGTCACTGCAGGAGCACGGCTCGCATCCCACTGTGAGAATTCCCGCAGCGGAATCCGACCCAGCACTCTGCATGAGGCCTGATCATCGCTCAGTGAATGGAGGTGTAGGCAGCTGGGGATCTTTCCGGCCCACGCGCCTCCATTCACAGTAAATATGCAGTAATTCATAAATGTCGGTGCATGCACGTACACTGAACGATAAGCGCCAAAATACTCACCAATGTACTACAACACCCAGACAGATGGAAATATCTAACAAGTTAGTACACACAAGGGATTGTATTTTGGCCAGAATACGTAAGCCCACAAAACCACGTTGTCTATATGGTGACAGGCAGGAACACACACTGAACTGGAAAATTCACACCTAATGTGTAAACACCTACATACAGACTTTGAACATGTCACTGTTCACACAAACAAAGAGACAAGGGAATCCTACCCAGAACCTCATGTGTGCAATAACACCAAAGCAGAACATGCATGATGCCAAGCTCCACAGTTCTGAGAGGGAATGATATAAATGACAAATGACTAGAACCCTCTAGTAAGAGGGGCTGGTATATATGTGCAACAGACCGATGGAGGTTGGCTAGCTGGAGCAATATACACCCAGCCAGCTCAATCATCCCACACTTCTGGAAACGTGCTGCTGGAAACCCGTAGCACTACAGGTCCCAGTAGCACAACATGACAGACGCATGCCGGTGTCAATATAGGTAATTCCTGCACTCCAGTATAGTAGTGCATTAGAAAGCCTATGAGGTTAGTAGAGGCTGAGCCTCCTCGGCCACAGACCTGGAGGCTACATCCAAGCTTCTGGGTTCCATAGCAACCCACTGAGACCTCGTAATCACATTACGGGGGTCCAATGGGTGACAGAGGGAGCCCCCTTCCTTTTTCTGCTTCTTATATTCCGCGGTTACACTGCAACGTGCAAAGAGTTAAATAGCGTGTAACAAAAGGTATCTTCAGTCCCCACTGTTAGAACAAGTGCTCAGCCATTATCTGACAGCTGAGCACCCGCTCCCTCTGGCAGAAGAGACCTGCGACGGACTTCTAATGCAGCGCCATATTTCTACGGCGCTGAAGAGAAAAAAAACAGCTTTAAATGGCCGTATCTGGAAGCGGGAATGCTGCATAATTTGCCACATTCCACAGCATTTCCGCCAAGTATAAACATAACCTAAGTCAGCTTAAGGTATTCTGCAAAGTGGCATCAATAGTAATAGTGCTTGCCCTATATCAGCCCCAGTAGTAATATTGTCCCCCACAATGGCCTCAGTAGTAATATTGTCCCCCACAATGGCCTCAGTAGTAATATTGTCCCCTATATCAGCCCCAGGAGTAATAGTGACCTCCACAGTGGCTTCAGTAGCAATAATGTCACCTTTATTGGCCCCAGCAGTAACAGTAGCCTCCACAGTGGCCTCATTAGTAATACTGTCCTCTGTATCGACATCAGTAGTAATAGTGACCCCCACAGAGGCCTGAGTAGTAATACTGTCCCCTGTGTTGGCCTCAGTGGTAATAGTGACCCTCATAGTGGCGTCAGCAGTAAAAGTGTCCACTACATCAGCCTCAGTAGTAATAGTGTCCCTTATATCAGCCCCAGTAATAATAGTGACACCCACAGTGGCTTCAGTAGCAATAATGTTATATATATATATATATATATATATATATATATATATATATATATATTGGCCGCAGCAGTAATACTGTCCTCTATATTGACATCAGTAGTAATAGTGACCCCCACAGAGGCCTGAGTAGTAATACTGTCCCCTCTACTGTCGCGCTTAGTAATAACAGTGACCCTCAGTAGTAATACTGTCCCCTGTATTGGTCTCAGTGATAATAGTGACTCCCCACAGTGGCCTCAGTAATAACAGTGACCCGCACAAAGGCCTCAATAGTAATACTATTACTGCTGAGGCTGATACAGGGGACACAATGATTAATGAGAATGTTTAGAATTGTAAGAATCATAAGATTTTTTGGTGACCTTTAAAAAAGAAAAGAATTGGTCACTAATTGTATTTAAAAAAAAAAAATCCCTAAAATCCTATATTTTCATACTGATCATCAACCCAACTTTTCCTGTTCTGTACGGAAAACTTTTCAGCAGTCACTATTATCACAGGCAGGATTGCAATGAAAGGTAACACCTACAATACATGTAGATAAAACAGGGTGTACCATTTAAAATAGGTAATGGTCACAGCTCACCTCTTCCCCCTCCCTGCGAAATTACCATTGAACATGTCAAAGCACATGTCTAGAACAGTCTCCCATAGAAGCAATGAGTCCCTTCCTGTCCGTTGTGTAAATGATCCATGAGGCTGCTGTAAAGCGTATCTCTAAATGCTGTTGAATGCAGAATGGGCGGCCCCATAGTCATGCACTGATAATAGAATTGAAGAAAAATCTACAAATCGGAAAATAAAAACAGATTACAAAAATAAAATGTGCTATTATCGGGTTTTAATTAGTAAAACCCTTTAAGGAACAGGCTGTTATGCACCTTAGGGACTGGACACTTTTTAAAGAATTTACCCATGTGCTGGTTTTACTGCCCTATTGTTTTTCCTTCAGCTACCAACATAATTTTTCCCCTGACATATGGGGCTATTTTTATATCTTTTTTCAATGACTTTTTTTTTCTATTTTTTTTCAAAAGATTTTTTGAAATTTATACCTGTTTTTTTCTTAGTTTATTTACGCTAAAATAAAGTACAGGAATGGGTTCCTCATTTTGCTTTGGATGTTTAGATATATATTTTTTGTATAGCTTCGGATTACAGGATGCATACGATGACGGTTTGGGTTGGTGTCGGCTTTGGGTCATTTTCTTTTTTACGTGTATAATTTTATTGTATTGTTTTGTCTTTTTTTACCAATTTTTAAAATAATTTTTGTTTACTATCTATGATAGCCATGACGTCGTTTTTACGACCGGCGGATATATGCTACCATCTGAGCTGTCTTCCACTTTCCCTCCCCCTCCCCGACTCACTGCCTCTCCTCTCCTCCGGCTGTTTGCAATGGCTGTGGAGAACACGTGGGGAGGGGGCAGCAGCTTAGCTCCACCTCCGTCTCACCCCTCCCATTGCAAACAGTCAGAAGGGAGTAGAGATGTAGAGAGCTGTTGAGAGGGAGGAAAAGAAGAAGAAAGCTCAAATGGTAGTGTATATCGCCGGCCGTGAAAACGGCGGCCGATATACGCTCCTGTGAATTTTTTTTGCTCGTACCAATGGTAAAGATTAAAAATATTGCAGCAGGTTCTATTTTGAGTGATTTTGTTCAAGAATGCCCACTATTTTCTGTGGGTGCATGAAAAAAAGGCCTCTGGCTTCCATGACACCTGGACGGCTCCAGCTACGATTGTCAGAGCAGAGGCGTATTCTAAAGTGATAATGCACTAAAGGTCAGTTTATTTGACGGTCACTTACCTTGCAACCTTTGCATCACATTTGCGATGTCCCTGGTGCTTCTGTTCGCGAGCCGTGAGGTGGCCATGTTGACTCTTCAGGGTATCCTTAGCTATAGGAATGTTGACTCCAAGTTTAGCTCTTAAGATGTCACACAATATCTTGCACGGCTCTCCTGAAGCATGCTCTACCTCCTATTCCCACTAGGCGGCTGATGCTTGAGTCACTGGCACCAAAACACCAGCAGACCACTCACGACTGCGCTGCCGCTTTCAATCTCTTCTCATGGGTCCTGTCCTTAAGCTGCCTGAAAAGACACAGAGGTAGGATTTAGAAGAGACTTGCATGCTTTCTTGCAATGCTAAAACCTGTAATCTCATTAGCAATTCCGACAAAGATTGGCAGGCCAGGATATGCAGTATTATTTGTGCCAAGCAGACAATTACTGTTGAAAGCGCATTTCCTGCAGCCGCGGTGTATAGAGTGAAATATCCGTAAATATAGTCATCCGTGTGAGCGATGCGCCAGTACTTTATATATCGAAGACGTAACTGCTACCTAGTACTATCCAAGATGCTTCTAATATACTCTAACCCCGGACTTGTACAAAAGGCAACAAAACCATCAGCAAGAACACTATAAACGTTCTAAACAGGTAAATGCTGTATAATGGGTTTAATCATTTCAAGCCTAATGCCCTCTAAGATGATTAAATACTGCAAATATATATACACCGAGGGTGTGAGAGCAGTGATCCCCGTAGAGGGACTGTCCATATAGCTGCTGTATGATCCGCGCCGGGAAAAGTCATTCTACACGCCAATATCCCGGTCTTCTGCTGTGTTAGGGCATGTAAGGGGTGTAAAAGACATTAAAGACCTCTGTGCAGGAAGATATGGGTAACTTCTAAGATATGATTAAAGGGAATGTCCTAGGGATAAAGAATAAGCATCTGATTGGCAAGGGTCTGACTGCATGGATCCCAACGATCAAGAAATTAGGAACTTTCACATGTCCATGAATGTTCGGACCGGTGGTCATGCGTGTGCACTACCTCTCCATTCATGACAGCCAAAGATACTAGAGCGATTGGCTTGTCGATGTGACTACCACAGCCATGTGACCACTACAACCAATCACTGGCCTCGGCAGTCATGCTAGCATGTATGGCACATGTCTACTGAGGCCTCGGATTGGCTGAGGTTGTTAACCAGAAGTATAGTGCATCACTGCACCAGGAGAATAAAGAATGGCTGGGACCCCAGGAGCATCGGCACCAGAGCGCTTGGTGATTTAACGGAAGTGTAATGATTGCTATTTTTATAACATTTTACTGTTAGCTTTATTTCTTAAACTCTTGGACAATCCCTTTAAGAGACTGCAAAAGTGAAATTGACCAAACATAAACCCCTGACTATAATCCCTGTGGATGCCATAGAAGGTGGCTCCCGGCTCCGGATCCTTCTGTATGTGTGTCGCTCTATAAGACCAATTTCTGCATTGGCAGCACAACCCATAAATACATGACATTACCGGGCATCAGAGCAGCCGGATCAGGGCTGATCACTATTGATTTCTATTAAAAAAAAAGGGATGGTCTACCGAAGACAGATGTTTTAAAATTGAACACCTTCACCATAAAGGGCGTATATATACGCCCTCCTGGGGAAGGTTTGTGTGGAGCGGGACTGGGAGCCAATTTTACTCCAGAGATGGTGAATACCGACTATTTTTGACAGCTGATAATTCACCACAACTGCCATGATCAGCGTGAGCGCTAACACCGATGGTTAACCCTATAAATATCCAATCGGAGATTGAGAGTCCCGAACGGCGCCCTCGTGATGAGATTGCGAGGTGCTGTTCGCTTGTCATGGCAGCCCAAGGCCTTTTGAAGCCCTCAGGGTTCCCTGTGGCCCGTCATAATAGAATGCTGATAAAAATACCATATACAGCAATAAGTATTCCATCAAATGTTAAAGTCGATTAAACAACCTCAAGTTCAAGTACCCTAAGGGGACAAAAAAAAATTTATTGTAAAAAACATACTAAAAGTTAAAAAAAAAACAACTTTTCTTGTATTTATAATTAAAAAATACAAGCAAAAAAACCCCCCAAATATATTTGGTACCGCCACTAATGTAAAAGTCTGACCTAAAAAATAATGCATTATCTATCCTGCAGGGTGGACGCGGTCAGAAAAAAGAAATTACACAATGCCACAATTGCGCCTTTTTGGTCACTCTATGTCCAAGAAAAATCACTCTGCATTTCATCTAACATTTTATTTTCTTGTGTGAATGCACTGGGGAATAAACCTTTTAACAGATTTGCTTTCTCCCCATCACCCTCTACCATTCTTACAGGGCCTACACATTCCATTTTAATCTGTTTATATACTGTTTATAGGAGAAGGGGCTAATAGATCCATTTTGGTGCACAGATGAATTATTGATTTACTTGTACTTGTAACACATAATCGTGTTATTACTAGTTGGGAATATTACCAGACTTGGCAGTCCTGGAGGTCACTGTTTGACCTCAACCCATTAGTCCAGCCGTGAATCAACTCATCCACTCGCTGACGATTTGTGTCAGTGGTCGCAGCTGATGGTCTCCCACTGTGTGGTTTGTCTTCAGTGCTGGTTTCACCTTCTGTAAACCTCTTCATCCACCTGTGAACATTCCTCTTGTCAATGGTGTCATTCTGCAGCCTTTTGTGGATGTCGGACAGCCGTCATCCCTCCTTCATCAAGAACTCTATGACAGCACGTTGTTTCTGTTTGGAATCCATTACTGACCTGCAAGGAAGATCAAGATTCTGAAGCCCCCGTATAGAGGAAGAGTCCCTCCAACTACATGTGCAAGTTGAACAATCTACATCAATTAATAAAGAATTTATGACCACTTCTGCACTTTCGGTACAGCCCGCAGATATATATACGTTTTTTTTTCTTTACTAATTTTAATAATAAAATGTCTTCTTTAATAATATAGTATTTTCTGTTGCCGTCTTCTCACCGCCATAACCTTTTTATCTCTTAAAAAGCCGAGTCACAAGTATAGATCCGTGACGGGAGGTGAAACTTTTTAAAAATCTTTTACGTGATCGCCGTTATCCATTGGATAGCAGCGATCATGTGACCAAGGACCACGGCCCCCTGTGGCATCTCCAGACTCTCGGCAACGTTTGGTAGCCAAGAGCGGGGGGATTTTATATTATCCCGGCTTTTGTGCATGCGTCCGCTATTTTGGCGACGGGCGCGTCCGCAACAGCCAGGGTAAAATCCACATATAAATCCGAGGGCCGAACGTAATCTCATCTCCCCTTACGGACATAATCCATGAGGGGAGAGGTTTTCTTTTACACCTTTTTTAAACTTTTACATGGTCGCTGTTATCCATTGGATAACAGCAATGAAGTGACCGGGAACCACATACAGCAGCTTCCGGTGACAGCTCTGTGCTTTTGACTACTCATACTATGATCATGGGTTATTCGGGCGATACTGGCGATCGTGTAACTGTGGGAAGGGGGCTTCCTGCGGCCCCCCATGACAGCTCCAGGTTGTCGGTTACCTCCGGGAGCTGGCAGCCAGGAACTGCGATGTCCAGAGCCTGCAGGGCTTTAATCCCCAGAGGCAGCATGTTTTTACGTCCCCGGGAATTACAGCTCACTTAGGCAGGACGTAAAAACACTATGGAGTGGTCAGATTAGCATTAATTGTGAAAACATGTCTCTAAAAATTACCAAAGAAGTATTTTAGTCAACTTAACTTCCTGGCAGAGGATAGGATAGGAATTCTTCACTTTCACCCCAAAACATTCATAGCCACAGTGTTGTAAAAGTGCTTGGGCTTCGCTATCGCGTTTCAAGTCATACAGGTGTCACACGGGTGTATTATTATTGTGCATGCGCACTTCTCCTATATGCAGCTCGTGATGTCGTTAGCCCATTGACTTGTATTGGATCGCTCACATCTGCGGGTTTTCACACGTGTATTACTGGTGCAGAGAATAAATCCACAGCATGTTCTATCTGGACGTGTATTACGTGTGCGTGGGGATTGGCGGGCGCAGCGAGTATGAATGTCACTGTGTGAGCCCGGCCATATACTCAGCATACATAAAGGGGTCGTATGACATTAAAACACGGACAGCGCAACGGCTTTCTTAGGCTGGGTTCGCACAGGGCGGATTTCTCAGAAATGTTGTCCACACGGGACAGCGAATCCATCGCGGCAAAGCCGGCAAAAGCCGGTGCTGCGGCGCGGATTCGCCGGCCAGGCCGCTTCAAAACCTGCGGCACAGTGCCACGGGTTTTGAAGCAGCGCTTTTCCCGGAGGAAATCTCACGTTTTTTCGCTGCAGCCAAACCGCGAGTTTTTCGCCGGGAATCCGACATGTGAGAACCCAGCCTTACATTACAGGACCCTGAGGGGCGGAATACGGCAGGATTACTTCATGTCCCTAAACTGTTGATCTAATTCCATGCTAGTCATCATACCCGCTCAGCTCCATGCCAGCCCTCACACCCCCCTCACCTCCATGCCAGCCCTCATATCGCCCTCACGTCCATGCCAGCCCTCATAGCCCCCTCACCTCCATGCCAGCCTTCATACCCCCTCTCATCTCCATGCCAGTCCTCACACACACCTGAACTCCATGCCAGCCCTCCTACCCCCTCACCTCCATGCCAGCCCTCCTACCCCCTCACCTCCATGCCAGCCCTCCTACCCCCTCACCTCCATGCCAGCCCTCATACTCCTCTCACCTCCATGCGAGCCCTCATACCCCCCTCACCTCCATGCCAGCCCTCATACACCCTCACCCCCATGCCAGCCCTCATACCCCCCTCACTTCCATGCCAGCCCTCCTACCCCCTCACCTCCATGCCATCCCTCACACCCCCCTCACCTCCATGCCAGCCCTCATATCCCCCTCACCTCCACGGCAGCCCTCATACCCCCCTCACCTCCATGCCAGCCCTCATATCCCCCTCACGTCCATGCCAGCCCTCATAGCCCCCTCACCTCCATGCCAACCTTCATACCCCTCTCATCTCCATGCCAGTCCTCACACACACCTGAACTCCACGCCAGCCCTCCTACCCCCTCACCTCCATGCCAGCCCTCATACTCCTCTCACCTCCATGCGAGCCCTCATACCCCCCTCACCTCCATGCCAGCCCTCATACACCCTCACCTCCATGCCATCCCTCACACCCCCCTCACCTCCATGCCAGCCCTCATACCCCTCTCACCTCCATTCCAGCCCTCATACTCCCCTCACCTCAATGCCAGCCCTCATATTCCCCTCCCCTCTCTGACAGCCCTCACACCCCCTCGTGCAGGGCTTCCCTCCGCAGCCTCCTCTCCTCAGGCAGCCTTGTGTTGTGGCTGACAGTCCTGCTCCTTGGTAACCAAGTACAACAACTAGTCCGGGCTGCATGCTGACTAGACCAACTTGTTACCCCCGTGCCGTACAGCTGACATGTCCTCCCGACCCCCATGCACACATACAGTATATACACACAGCAGTCTGTCTGTCTGTCGGGATATACACGATATCACTGGCGTACATATAGGGGGTGCTGGGGGTGCGGTTGCGACCCGGCCCCTGAGCCCCAGGGGGCCCACGGGGCTTACTTTGCAGTCAGTCAGGCGACACTGACTGACTGCACTTACTTTCACTATGGTCTCTGCGCAGGCAGGAAGCCTCTCCGGGCACATCGGCGCTCCTCCCAGGACCTCCGCTCAGACCCCTCCCCCATCTGGTTCTCCAGCACAGAGATCATCAGAGGGGAGGAGTCTGAGCGGAGTTCCTGGGAGGAAACGCCGATGTGCAAGAGGGGCTGCCTGCGCAGAGACCATAGTGAAAGTAAGTGCAGTCAGTGAGAGGGAACGTCCTCGGTATGATTAAGAGGGGGGAGGGGGGTGAGTGAGGGGTGTTCTGTGTGTGATGGTGAGTGGGGGAAACGAGGGGTGTTCTGTGTGATGGGGAGTGGGGGTGAGTGAGGGGGGTTCTGTGTGATGGGGAGTGGGGGTGAGTGAGGGGGGTTCTGTGTGATGGGGAGTGGGGGTGAGTGAGGGGGGTTCTGTGTGTGATGGTGAGTGGGGGAAACGAGGGGTGTTCTGTGTGATGGGGAGTGGGGGTGAGTGAGGGGTGTTCTGTGTGATGGGGAGTGGGGGTGAGTGAGGGGGGTTCTGTGTGATGGGGAGTGGGGGTGAGTGAGGGGGGTTCTGTGTGATGGGGAGTGGGGGTGAGTGAGGGGGGTTCTGTGTGATGGGGAGTGGGGGTGAGTGAGGGGGGTTCTGTGTGTGATGGGGAGTGGGGGAAACGAGGGGTGTTCTGTGTGATGGGGAGTGGGGGTGAGTGAGGGGGGTTCTGTGTGATGGGGAGTGGGGGTGAGTGAGGGGGGTTCTGTGTGATGGGGAGTGGGGGTGAGTGAGGGGGGTTCTGTGTGATGGGGAGTGGGGGTGAGTGAGGGGGGTTCTGTGTGATGGGGAGTGGGGGTGAGTGAGGGGGGTTCTGTGTGATGGGGAGTGGGGGTGAGTGAGGGGGGTTCTGTGTGATGGGGAGTGGGGGTGAGTGAGGGGGGTTCTGTGTGATGGGGAGTGGGGGTGAGTGAGGGGGGTTCTGTGTGATGGGGAGTGGGGGTGAGTGAGGGGGGTTCTGTGTGATGGGGAGTGGGGGTGAGTGAGGGGGGTTCTGTGTGATGGGGAGTGGGGGTGAGTGAGGGGGGTTCTGTGTGATGGGGAGTGGGGGTGAGTGAGGGGGGTTCTGTGTGATGGGGAGTGGGGGTGAGTGAGGGGGGTTCTGTGTGATGGGGAGTGGGGGTGAGTGAGGGGGGTTCTGTGTGATGGGGAGTGGGGGTGAGTGAGGGGGGTTCTGTGTGATGGGGAGTGGGGGTGAGTGAGGGGGGTTCTGTGTGATGGGGAGTGGGGGTGAGTGAGGGGGGTTCTGTGTGATGGGGAGTGGGGGTGAGTGAGGGGGGTTCTGTGTGATGGGGAGTGGGGGTGAGTGAGGGGGGTTCTGTGTGATGGGGAGTGGGGGTGAGTGAGGGGGGTTCTGCGAGCCGGCACCTGACTTCACTATTAGAGGTATGCTAGAACCGAGCCGCTGTATTGGTGACTGAGGGCTCAATGCCACAGCTGTAAGCCTACAACACTGTGGGAGACCACCGGCATCTCACACATTTCCCAACCATGCACGCTGCCGGCAGGGACCACATATGGCCTTGTGTAGCACTGCACATGCACAGGGGGATTCTTTTTTTAATTCCCCACTCTGTTTAGAGTGACAATGCGTATGAAAACAATGTAATGTGTATGGGCAGTGTATCATACAAGTGTACAGGGCTCACGTTACGTGGTACGCAGAGAAAGAGAGCATGCTGGGATTACCACGTGTGCATAATACGTGGTGAAAACCTGGTCGTGGACATGAGCCCTAACATGTGATAAAAGTTAGCTCATGCTGTCTCCAATGTATGTGTGCCTGTATTATGTATGTGTATATAGAATTATTTTTTTCTTTCCTGAGGAAGCAAAGCGTGCCTTGAGGCTTGTGTTCTGGATGTTTTAAAAATCTAAAACCCCTGATTACTAATGATCCATTGATGGGTCATTAAAAAAAACAGTAATGTAGCTAAAAGTGATATACAAGGAGTAGCTGTGAAAAGGAGTGGTGGGTGGACGGGTCTGGAAGGGGGCCCCAAGCTAAACTTTTGCACCCGGGCCCATGAGCCTCTAGCTACGCCCCTGCACGATATATCACAGCTCATCCTCCCGTCTCCCCCGACTCACCGTGTTTCCCGCCAGTGATGACTGCCGCATCCTCCTGTCAGCAGCCCGGCTCCCATCACCGGAGTAATGTCCTCCGTCCGAGACTGTAGCACTGAGGCGGAGAGTGAGGCAGCCGAGGAGGAGGGCTCTGCTCTGTCACCAGCCTGGAGGATGTCACGACAGGGGCCGTCTACAGAATACATGTCCCGACAGACGGCTGCAGTCCCCTTCCCACGGCCGTTCACACACTGCGGCAGCGGCCCCCATTCTGTAGGGAAGCAGCTGGTGGCCCTATTGGGGCAGATGAAGAAGCCATGGCTGGTGGCTGAGGGTTCTGCGATGGCTGTTACCTCACAGCCTGTCTCAGGGCTAGTCACACATCCGTATGTTTACAGCGTATTACATGGGATCTGTACGCCGTGCGATACGCGGTAACTCAACATCACTTACATTGCTGTACGCTTATCAGAAGGAACTGCGTAATACACAAGCACCATTAATACGTGAGTTAGAGCCCATTATTCTCTATTGCCAAGCATATATACGCGTATGTATATACAATTACATGCATACGGGCGGGGGGTATACGCATCATCACTAAGGGGAGTATAAAAAGACACAGGTGTGCTGCGCATGGCGGGGTGCGTGAGTACACAGTCATGTGCAGTAGGATTTTGCCGCCATATGCACGGTCACAGCCGGCTCCACGCTGCGCTTTACACTTTTGGCCGTGTGAGCCCGGCCTTAGAGCTTCTTCACACGACCATATGCAGAAAAACACTCGCCGCAGCGCATTATAGTGAGTTAAGTATATTTGCGCTCGTGTTTGCGTGTAGTTCTGTACTTTGTGCGAACGCAGGGCCAGGTCACACGACACACCCCTCCGTGGATTAAAAAACCATTTAGCTTTATAAGCTCCAGATGTGTTGTATTCCCCGTGTTTTGCGCAGTGTTTCACGCTCCCTCTTGCGTATTTGCGCTCCTCCCATAGACTTCTCTGGGGGACTTTGCTGCACAAACCACAGGAAAATACAACAGTTCCTACTTTTGTCCAAGTACGCAAAATCCTCGTGCAAAACGCACTCATCGGAGTAAATACATTGACGTTCTATTACACCTTTGCTTTAGGTACGCAAAAGCATGCGCAAATATGGTCATTATGTTGGCCATCGCTCCCGGGCCTGGCGTCAGCTGAAGGTCTTCCTCTCTTCCCTCAGGCGGCTGCAGCCTACCGGCCATGCTGGGGCCAAATGTATGAGCCCCCCAGGCAGGGCATCCCTCTCCAGGTAGTCGGAATAATGACAGCCCAGTTCCCTAAGGGCTCATGTCCACGGGCAAAAGAAGAATTAAAATCCGCAGCGGATTTTAACTCTTCTCCTGCCCGCGGATCCGCGTCCCATAGGGATGCATTGACCACCCGCGGGTAGATAAATACCCGCGGATCGTCAATAAAAGGGATTTTTAAAAAAATGAAGCATGAAAAAATCTGGACCATGCTCCATTTTCGTGCGGGTCTCCCGCGGGGACCGCTCCCGCGGGCTTCTATTGAAGCCTATGGAAGCCGTCCGGATCCGCGGGAGACCTAAAATAGGAATTTAAAAGAATTTACCCATCCGGAGCGGACCGGGAAGGTCTTCTATTCCTCACGGCCGAATCTTTCTTGCTTCGGCTCGGCGGATGTGCCCGGCGCATGCGCGCGGCACGCCGGCGACGTGCCGAGTTCATCCGCTGCCGAAAAAGAAGATCCGGCCGTGAGGAAGAGAAGACTTTCCCGAACCGCTCCGGATGGGTAAATTCTTTTAAATTCCTATTTTCAGCGCTCATGTCCGCGGGGCAGGAGGGACCCGCTGCAGATTCTCCATGGAGAATCCGTAGCGGGCCTAATTTTCCCCGTGGACATGAGGCCTAAGGGCTCATGTCCACGGGCAAAAGAATTAAAATCCGCAGCAGATTTTAACTCTTCTCCTGCACGCGGATCCGCACCCCATAGGGATGCATTGACCACCCGCGGGGTAGATAAATACCCGCGGATGGTCAATAAAAGTGATTTTAAAAAAAAATGGAGCATGAAAAAATCTGGACCATGCTCCATTTTCATGCGGGTCTCCCGCGGGGACGGCTCCCGCGGGCTTCTATTGAAGCCTATGGAAGCCGTCCGGATCCGCGGGAGACAAAAATCAGATTTTACTCACCCGCTCCGTTTCTTCTCTTCGCCGCCGCGTCATCTTCTCTCAGTCGCGGCCGGATCATTTTGCTTCGGGACGGCGCATGCGCGGGGCACGTCACCGACGTCATCCTGCGCATCCGCCGGGCCGAAGAAAGAAGATCCGGCCGCGACGCAGAGAAGATGACGCCGCGGCGAAGGAAGTATCCGGAGCGTGCGGGAGGTGAGTTAATTCTGATTTATTCTGATTTTCAGCGCTCATGTCCGCGGGGCAGGAGGGACCCGCTGCAGATTCTCCATGGAGAATTCGTAGCGGGCCTGATTTTCCCCGTGGACATGAGGCCTAAAGGTGCCTACAGGCGGAGCGATTATCGTTCAAACAAGCGAAAGCGAATAAAAATCGTTCAGTCTAAACGCGAGCCAACGACTGGACGACAAACGATATTCATTCGCGTTTCATTCATTTTCTGCAGGCATATACGCCACCATCGGCTCCTTCACTTATTGTTCCGTTTATACAGACTGAATGATTCAACAATGGATCTGCCTGTCTAAACAGAGAGCACAAGTGAACGAGGCCGCGGTGACGCCATTCGCCCGGTCGAACAATAATATAATCGGCTCGTCTAAAAGGACCTGAAGACAACTTTATATTGAACAACCCGATAGCTAGGTTCAGTCTCCGGGGGACGGAGGTTTGCAATTAGTTACAAACCCGCAACTAAAGAATAAGGCCAGTTTCACACGGCTGATAAGATCGGGTGAGATTTCTGCGTTGCGAGACGCACAAACATGAATCCCATTCATTTTAATACGTTCATACACATGAGAGATATTATCCCACATGGCAGCACGGTGCTATGTGAGAAACAGATCGCAGCATGTTCTATCTGGCTGCGATATCGCCCATTGCTTATTGAAAGCAATGGGAGAACGCGGTCATCCTCCATTACAGCAGCGGCAGGAGATTCCTTCATCCTCTCGGGGAATCCCTTAAGATGTGGTGGGGAAATCCCTTCAGCCCTGACTGGGGTGAAGCGATTCCCTGCGGGGATGAAGGAATCCCCTGCTGCTGCTGTCACAGAGAATCTCCCAGAGTTCTCCCACTGCTTTCAATGGGGCTGGCGCTGCTGCCACATGAAAATGCCTCACATCCACAGGTCTTTCACATGACCTTCTGTAACTAGTGCTGCTTAGAGTATATACAAGATTACTACTTGTACCCATTAGGCCGTGTTCACATGGTTGGACCTCCTGTAACTAGTGCTGCATAGAGTATATACAAGATTACTACTTGTACCCATTAGGCCGTGTTCACATGGTTGGACCTCCTGTAACTAGTGCTGCATAGAGTATATACAAGATTACTACTTGTACCCATTAGGCCGTGTTCACATGGTTGGACCTCCTGTAACTAGTGCTGCATAGAGTATATACAAGACTAGCTGATATACCCGGCTTTGCCCGAGTTAATTTGGTACTGGTGTTTATCTGGTGTTCACACGGAAAATCTTACGAAGTCGTGGTTACTTTAGAGATACTGAAGAAAAACATATGTTCACCATTTTGCATAGTTCTCTGCGTTACCCAGGAAACACCACGTGGAGGAAACCATGCGACGTTTCCTTTATATAAAATGTCATCAGGAAGTGAGAGAATTAGATTACGTACATAAAATTTGGACACTAATTCTTTTGCGCTTAGAATTGACTAATCGAGTTGGGACCCATTAACTTTTCATATTTATGACACAATCAATGCTTGTGTCAAATTTCATGTTTTTATGACATTGGGAAGTGAGAGATTTTCATTATCTACGTAACATTTGGACGCTAATTCTTTTGCACATAGAATTGAATAATGGTGTTGGGACCCATTAGCTTTTCCTGTTTATGACATAATCAATGCTCGTGCCAAATTTCCCATTTCTATGACACCGGAAAGTGAAAAAATTACATTCCGCACGAAAAATTTTGAAGCCAATTCTTTTGCGCTAGAATTGAATAATCGAGTTGGGACCCATTAGCTTTTCCTATTTTGGAGATAATCGATGCTCGTGCCAAAATTCATGTTTCTACGATATCGGGAAGTTGGAGAACTTTTGGCGAGTCAGTCAATCAGTCAGTGAGTCAGTCAGTCAGTGAGTCAGTGAGGGCTTTCAGCTTTATATATACAAGATTACTACTTGTACCCATTAGGCCGTGTTCACATGGTTGGACCTCCTGTAACTAGTGCTGCATGGAGTATATACAGCATTACTACTTGTACCCATTAGGCCGTGTTCACATGGTTGGACCTCCTGTAACTAGTGCTGCATAGAGTATATACAAGATTACTACTTGTACCCATTAGGCCGTGTTCACATGGTTGGACCTCCTGTAACTAGTGCTGCATAGAGTATATACAAGATTACTACTTGTACCCATTAGTCCATGTTCACATGGTTGGACCTCCTGTAACTAGTGCTGCATGGAGTATATACAGCATTACTACTTGTACCCATTAGGCCGTGTTCACATGGTTGGACCTCCTGTAACTAGTGCTGCATGGAGTATATACAAGATTACTACTTGTACCCATTAGGCTGTGTTCACATGGTTGGACCTCCTGTAACTAGTGCTGCATGGAGTATATACAGCATTACTACTTGTACCCATTAGGCCGTGTTCACATGGTTGGACCTCCTGTAACTAGTGCTGCATGGAGTATGTACAGCATTACTACTTGTACCTATTAGGCCGTGTTCACATGGTTGGACCTCCTGTAACTAGTGCTGCATAGAGTATATACAAGATTACTACTTGTACCCATTAGGCCGTGTTCACATGGTTGGACCTCCTGTAACTAGTGCTGCATAGAGTATATACAAGATTACTACTTGTACCCATTAGTCCGTGTTCACATGGTTGGACCTCCTGTAACTAGTGCTGCATAGAGTATATACAAGATTACTACTTGTATCCATTAGGCCGTGTTCACATGGTGGAATCTGCATTACTCCGTGTGCACACCTACCGTGTGTACAAGTTGCGCCCGAGTGATTGGGGTTTAACTTGCATCGGACAACACGCGGACACTTGTCCATGTGCTGTCGGACTCACTTGGATATAGCACATAGCCATGCATCAGCGTGATACGGACAGGAATAGAGCATGCGATGAGTTAGCGGTCCTCGTTAATCTGCATAGACCCATAGGCTATAATGGGGTCATGTGCTGCCCGGGATTTACCACAGACAGCACATGGCCCAAAGGCTTCATGGAAAGAAGAGAAGTGACATGTCCCTTGTTGATGTGGATTCCGCAGCGGTGTATCCACATACAGACTGAATGCAAGTAGTTGGTGTGCGTACCTACGGCAGCTCTAATCCAGATCCATGTCAGAGATCTACCGTTAACATGCAGATTTATGCCATGGATTTCCATTGAAGTCCGTGTTGGATGTTTCTGACGCTGAATATGGCCTGACTACTGGAAGACGGGGAACAAGGGGTCTGGTGGGACAACCGTCATCGGTGGGGGGCATCAGGAGACGTCAGCAGCCGCAGGCACAAACTCTTCAGCTACTTGGTTTATGTAGGTTGAAAACAGACAAATATCCATCAAGTCCAACCTTACTAAGCGATTAAAATCACGCCCGCAAAACGTGACCAATGGTTTCACAAGCCGACATCCACAGAAGATCTGTACTTAGCTCTCCAAGATGTCTGGAACAACCTCCCTGCCGAGCTCTTTCACAAACTGTGTGCAAGCGTTCCTAGAAGAGCTGATGCTGTTGTGAAGGTAATGGGCGGTCACACCAAATACTGATTTAGATTCCTCTCTTCACTCACTTTGCATTTTGGTTTTTGATGAAACTGAGAACACTTCTTCTCTTTCTGAAAGCATTCTCACTTTGCAGCATTTTTCACACCTGCCTACGGTCTCCCTCATAGAGACATTTTTTACCACGACTAGAGCGGCGTTTTCAGCATCGCGGTATAGCGCTCCCATTGTTTTCGATTAGACCGCTCAGACAGCCGCTCGATTGCAGTGACTTTTAGCACTGTGATTTTCCAGCAGGGTTTGTTCTATTTTTGAGCGTTTCGCGTTCCTCATCAAAACTAAAGTAAAATGCTGCAAAGCCCCGCAATTTAAATCGTAGCGCTTACCACAACGCCTGTGTGAGGGAAGCCTGAAACTACTGTTGTTGTATGTGTTACATTAAGATTAGAGATGAGCGAGCGTACTCGGCCAGGCCCTTTTTTCGCCCGAGCGCCGCGATTTTTGAGTACTTCCATACTCGGGCGAAAAGATTCGGCAGGCGCCGTGTGTGAGTGGGGGGTTGCAGCGGGGAGTGGGGGGGAGAGGGAGAGAGAGAGGGCTCCCCCTGTTCCCTGCTGCTATCCCCCGCTCCGCCACGCCTCCCCCCGCCCCCCGGCGCCCCCCGAATCTTTTCACCCAAGTACGGAAGTACTTGAAAATTGCGGTGCTCGATCGAGTAATTACTCAAAACGAGTAGGTTCACTCATCTCTAATTAAGATCAAAATGTTTGAGATTCTAAAACATGAAATGACTTGGAAGTTCTGACAAACACATATATCCCACATACAAAACACGAGGCACAGGGATTACAGAATAAGGCCGCGCTCACACCTGCGTGACGGTCAGTTCACGGTTTCCATTTTTAGAGGAGAGAAAAAATGATTTATTACCCAAGTGATTTCAATGGGGTTTGAAAAATAACAGAAAGGCTTCTGTTTGCCTTCATTCTGTCAGGCCTACGTTTTTTAAACAGAAAAATCACGCTGCAGACTGCGCTATTTTATCATCCAAAGAAACGAAAATCTAATGAAATGGAAGCATACGGAAGCCTTTCTGCTTTATTGAAACCCCATTGGAATCAATGGGGAAAAAATGGATTCGTTGTTTTCTGTTTTATTTCAGTTTCTGTTCTCCAAAAATGGAGCAGAGAGACGGAAACCCTGAAGCGACCCCAACGCAGGCGTGACAGCAGCCTTATACTGCTAGAGAAGACATTTGTCACATCTTAGAGAAGCGATTCGAGGAGCATCTGAGACCTTCCGGAATCAGCAGTAGTAATACTATAATAATGCTGACTAGTAATACAAAGTATAAGGGCAGGATCAGAATCTCCATGATTTTGCTGTGATTTGGTGATAAATCCAGTCTCATGTAACACTATCTTGCTGCAGGTTTGTATTATATAGCATCTTGTAAGATCCCCGATGAATATCCTTGGTAAGGGCCTCAACACACGGGCCGTTATGTGGCCGCATGATGGGACGATACGAAACCACTGATCACTGGTTTAGTTTCCACTACCGGGATGCTCGCATGTTGTGTGCAAGAAGAGTTACGGCAGGACCCGTCTTTTCACGCTCACACACACTGGCGCGAAGTTCGAAGAGTCAGAATATGTTGGGGTTTTTCTTGTTTTTTTTTTTTAAAACCCCGCTTCATACGCTAGAACAACAGGAGCTAAAATAATTCATGCAGATTAAAAATCAGCTTCATCCCTTTTAGCAGTGATTACTTGTGTGCAGTGACCTCTTCTTCTGCTTGTGTAGAGCTTGTTGACCACTAGACGCCTCTAAGACACACAGAAGGTTTTTCTTGGGATGTAAGAAGCTGGATGGTCATATTAAGGAATTGCCGACACCTGGACCGTTCTGACCAGACTGTTAGGAGGTGTTGGGACCAGTGGATGTGTAAGGGCACACAAGGGGACTGGGCTCAGGACCCCCTCGACAGACCACCAGTAGACAACATCATATGATCGTTCGACAAGTATGAGCAGTTCAGAAACAGGTGACACCATCGTTAGACCCCTGCATCTGTTGTATCCATTTCCAGGTGTTTGGCTAAAGGACCTTTGGTCTCATGGCACACATGATGTGTACTGCCTTTGACACCCACCATCACCATTTGTAGTGGTGTTATGCACGATTAAACTGGATGCTACAAAGTGGATTCCAGTTGTCTTCAGCGATTAATCCAGGTTTAGTTTGGGCATTGATGGCGGCTGTGTTCGTGTTTGGAGACCTGAGGGTGAACACTGCAATCCTGCCTTTGCTGTGGAGCGGTACACTGCTCACACTGCTGGTGTGATGATCTGGGGGCCATTGCATGACAGTCGGCTACCGCTAGTGGTGGTACGAGGGACAATGGCAGCTCAGTGATATGTTCAGCACATCCTGCAGGCACATGTGTTGTCTCTCATGGCGGCCTCCAACAGGATAATAGTTGGCCGCCCACAACAAGGGTTTCTAGGAATGTCTCTACAACACTGTCACACTTCCATGGCTGCCCAGTTGCCAGATTTATCGCCAATAGAACATGTATTGGACCATCTGGGATGCCAACTTCGACAGTCTACGAGTTTGCATGTTCTAGAGGCTCAATTACAGCAAATGTAGACCTCCTTCCTTGGTCTCTCACAACTCACAGCCTCTCCCACTCACAGAGATGGCAATACTCTTGATCTAGTCTTCCTCCATCTCTGCTCTGCTTGCCACTTCACTAACTCCCCTATCCCGCTCTCGGACCATAACCTCCTCTCTTTGCCTGTCAAGCTGCCTAGAATCTCATCAGACCCACCAGCCTACCATATGTACAGGACCTTCAGACCGTTCACACCCAAAACTCTGGCATCTCCCCCTCCTAATTCAAATAGGCTATCATATCCCAACTGCTAAAGAAATCGACTCTTGACTCGACCGATGCTGCCAACTACCGACTCTTCTCAAATCTCCCCTTCATCTCCAAATTATTAGAAAGCCTAATTTACTCCCGCCTTAAAAGCTATCTATCAGAAAACTCTCCTCTTGACCTCCTACAGTCCAGCTTCTATCCTCTACACTCGACAGAAACTGCTCTGACTAAAGTGTCAAACAACCTCCTAACGGCTAAATCGAGGGGCAACTATTCCCTACTGATCCTCCTCCCTTGCTGTTGGGGTCCCCCAGGGCTCAGTCCTCTGCCCCCTCCTTTTTTCCATTAACACAGCCACTACCATCAGGACAGACCATCAGGAGATTTGGCTGTCAGTACCATCTCTACACCGACGACACCCAGTTATACACCTCCTCTCATGACATTACAGCACCGTTTCTTCAGTATGCAACCGGATGTACGTGGTCTCTAACCCTATGTCCACTCTCTACCTTAAACTGAACCTCCCAAAAACTGACCTTCTCCTGTTTCCGCCCGCTACTAACCGACCTCATCCTGACATCTCCATCTCAGTGTGAGGCACCACAGGCCCATTCGACTCCAATCCCTCCTTTACCCCTACATCCAATCTCTGGCCTGAACAGTTCGCTTGCACCTCAAGAATATTGCTGCGCTCCAGTCGGCAGCTCTGTCCAGGTCTTGGACAGCTCCTCTGCTGAAACCTAGCCATGCTTCTCTGTTTCCCTGTCTTGTCCCCACCATGTTCCTGATTAGGCCTCCTATATAAAAATGGCCATGCTTCTGTTTCTGATTAAGCCTCTTATATAAACCAGGCCATGTTCCCGCCTCCTTTGCGTGAATATTGTGCCTCAGCAGCCATTGATCAAGCTCTACTACTGCCTGCTTCTCTGCTATTCAACGAAGACCTTCTGATAAGACCCCTGGCTTCCCTTCCGACAACGTGACCCACTTTCTCCATTTCTAACTCAACACTGAGACCTTCTGATACCGACCCCTGGCTTCCCTCTTGACAACACGACCCATCTACTCCATTTGTTCTGCCCATAAGACCTCCTATTGCGGACTCCTGGCTCGTCCCCAACTACTCTTTCCACATCTGCGGCTGCTACACCTAATGCTCCAACCCAGTACCTAAAACAGCTATAGAGATAATGTATGAATGTTCCTTATGAGAGGAATTATATACAACTGTAGAAGTGTCATGAGGATTTTTTACGGGGGTTCCAGGAGTAGGTGAATGAGCAGATTCCGCCAACCTGGAGTCTTAATGCCACACTGTATGTGAATGATAGATAATAAATGCAAGGCATTGGTTGGATGTTGGCCAAGATACATGAGCCCACTAGCCACTTCACGGTTCCTTGCGTTGTAGTGGGTCCCTACACTAATATAAATGCATCACAGAAGGGGAAATCAAGAATTAAAAACAATCACAGAAAATGGCCGTTACTTACTGAGTAAGGAGTGCATATAGATGCATCCTCTCACCATGCAGGTAGCTGACCACCAAATGGAGGAGCCAATAACACCTGTGCAGGAGACCGATAAAACAACCACTCACACTGCCTCTTGATAGTGAGGGGGGTCCTGCACAGGTGTTATTGGCTCCTCCATTTGGTAGTCAGCTACCTGCATGGTGAGAGGATGCATCTATATGCACTCCTCAGTCAGTAATTAACGGCCATTTTCTGTGATTGCAATGGGGCCGCCAACAGCAGCCGTGGCCCCATTGAGGGCAATGGACACAGACCTGCATTCATGCATGTTTGTGCATGTACATGGGTGCGCGGTTTTGTGTGCACCTATGTATGTACAAGCTCATGTGAATGCACTCTCATGCTGAAAAAAGACACATCCATCCAGGTGAGCCTATTACTCCCAAATGTTGATCCAAAGGAAGGCAAATAAACAAACAAACAGTGAGGTAGAAGCCAATTTTCCTCAATGAGGCTGGATGTCCATGGGCGAGGTGTCATTGCGAGATTCGTGGCAATAAATCGCACACGGAACTCGCATGCCAGGATTACTATGGAAAGCGTAGCCTACTGCACACAAGCAGAAAATGAAAGCGATTTTCCGCTCGTGTGATTAAAATTGCTGCATGCAGTGACTCTTCGTGGTGAGCCTATCATTAATATAGGCTGATCGCGAAGACCTTTTATTGCTTCCCCCTCCTCCCCTATGGCAGAGGGGGGAGCACTAAGGCTGCCTGTTCATGGGTGTTGCGGTTTTACGCCCGCGGGCAAGCAGATTTCTGTCGTGGAAGGACACTAAAGTCACCGCAATTATCCTATCATTATGATAGGTTCATCGAGGAAAATATCGTGACATGCCGCAAATTTTATACTTGAGCGGAAAATTGTGGCGGATTTCCATTTGTGTACATCGGGCTGCGCTTTCCATAGTTGTCCTATGGCAAGCGTTCATTGTGTTACCCGCATGTGGATTATCGCCGCGGATAACGCAATGCAGAATTGCCCGTGGACAGGAGGCCTTAGGGCTTTTACCCACTAGCGTTTTTTTCATGCTGCAATATCGCTGCGTTCCCATTGAAAAAAGCGCAGCGATATCACAGGGGAAAAAAAATCCTCCATGACTCCAATCTGGCGATTAGAATAATCCCCGGATCACCAAACCTTCTGTAGTAATCAGTGATATAACATGTAAGATTGTATCGCTCAAGAAAGGCGTCCAGGCCCCTCTTATATTCTTTTACCAACTTTGCCATCACCACGTCCTCAGGCTGAGAGTTCCATAGTCTCACTGCTCTTACAGTAAAGAACCCCCTTCTATATCGGTGTAGAAACCTTCTTTACTCTAGATGTAGAGGGTGCCCCCTTGTTACAGTCACAGTCCTGGGTATAAACAGACGATGGGAGAGATCTCTGTATTGTCCCCTGATATATTTATACATAGTTATTCGGTCGCCCCTCAGCTGTCTTTTTTCTAAACTAAATAATCCCAATTTTGATAACCTCCCTGGGTATTGTAGTCCGCCCATTACGTTTATTACTTCAGTTGCCCGCCTTTGTACCCGCTCAGGCTCTGATACGTCCTTCCTGAGTGCCCCTAGACCTCTTTTAATGCATCTGATGATCCTATTTGCCTTGGCAGCAGCTGCCTGACACTGGTTACTTCAGTTAAAGGGGTTGTCCCGAGGCAGCAAGTGGGTCTATACACTTCTGCATGGCCATAATAATGCACTTTGTAATGTACATTGTGCATTAATTATGAGCCATACAGAAGTTATAAAAAGTTTTATACTTACCTGCTCCGTTGCTGGCGTCCTCGTCTCCATGGTGCCGACTAATTTTCGCCCTCCGATGGCCAAATTAGCCGCGCTTGCGCAGTCCGGGTCTTCTCCTCTTCTCTATGGGGCTCCGTGTAGCTCCGTGTAGCTCCGCCCCGTCACGTGCCGATTCCAGCCAATCAGGAGGCTGGAATCGGCAATGGACCGCACAGAAGCCCTGCGGTCCATGGAGACAGAGGATCCCGGCGGCCATCTTCAGCAGGTGAGTATGAAGACGCCGGTCCGCCGGGATTCAGGTAAGCGCTGTGGGGGTTGTTTTTTTAACCCCTGCATCGGGGTTGTCTCGCGCCGAACGGGGGGGGGGGTTTAAAAAAAAAAAAAAAAACGTTTCGGCGCGGGACAACCCCTTTAAGTTTACAGTTAACTAAAACCTCCAAGTCCTTTTCCATGTCAGTGTTACCCAGTGGTTTCCCATTTAGTGTGTAATGGTGACATGTATTTCCCTGCCCATGTGCAGAACCTTATATTTATCATTGTCCCTGCCATTTCTATGTTTTGCCTCTAGGTGGCAGAACTTACCTTACTATGATTTTGTACTTGCTATAGGGCACAGAGCTTTCCCTGTACAGTTCCACAGAGTTTATGGTTAAAAAAACCAGACAAATCCCATTACTATAAAAGTAGTTATTTTATATGAAACATAACTATGTTTTAACCAGCCAGCTCCTTTGTGAAGACCCGATGTCCAGGTGCGGATTTTAATTATAAAATCCGTGCGTGTCTCCTGCACAGGAGATCTGCGCGTCTTGCCACCCATAGGGATGTATTACCATCCGCATGGCAAGTAAAAGCATGCGGATATGATTTTTTTTCCAGTGTGCGAGATGCACGCATAGGAAGGAATCGCAGCATGCTTCAATTTCCAGCGGGTCCAACAGCGACGGGTTCTATTGAAATCAATGGAATCCACCCTCACCACAGCACACCTGCAGCTGTCACTGTGGAGGTGCTACAAATCCACAGGAAAGCAGGAGATTTGAAGGAGAAAAAAAAAGCCCAGACACATCCGCAGTGCTGAAGAAAGAAGATCCAGCCTGTACGGAGGGGAGCCGCGCTGGATTCGGTGAGGTAAGATAATGTTCTTCTCCTCTCCATGTCCCCGGGCACACAGGGATTCAGCAGTGTAATCCGTGCATGCAAGTGGACATAAGGCTTTAGGATTAGTTTTGACCACTCACAGATACAACTGAATATACAATTTATTCCACCATTATGGTTATAGTGTACAATCCACATGAATTAGGAGAAACAGAAAGAAACATAATTGCGGTTTCATGTCATGGTCAAAATTCTTGCAAATGGTGCAAATTTTCAGCAGTTTTTTCCTACATAGATAAGTGATAATGATGCATTATAGTAGCAGCATTCTGCTGTTTTATTACAGCTAGGCTACTAACATGACCAGCCTTTGCAATGTCTTAACCCTTTCCAATCCACTGTCTGATGTCTGAAGACATTATGATTTAAGGCTGTACAGCTCCGATGTTAGAAGACGTCCATCGGGGTTCTCTTACTGTATATTGCCAGCCTCTCTGCTGTCGGAGCCTATCCAACGTGTCACCTCATGCAGTACTTGCTTTAGCCAACAGATAGCGCCATTGTATAACGGCAGAAAAAGAGTAAGTCCCCTAGGAAAACCAGGATACAAATTGGATTGGAAAGGGTTAATAGTTGTAATAATGGTATAATGATAAGGTCTTATGATTAAAAAAAGATCAATTGATTAAATGTGTTATAATTGAGAAAGCGACCTGGCTATGTGCTAGGAAAGTAAAGGGTTTTAAAGAATACCAATACCCCTTCCCTTTTATCCATATGGCCCAGACTGCGATCATGACTTCTCCCAGTCACAACCTGTGTCTGCAGAATTTGACACATAGACATCTGTGACTCCTCAATTTTCTAGCCACCTGCCTTTGTTTTGCATACTTCTACATAATCTTCCTATCCAGAGTGGCCCAGATAGTAATAAAGCATAAGAGTATTCCCTTTTTGTGCTCTCTGTAGGCACCACAGAGTAAGTACCACTTTTAGTGCCCCATACAAAGTAAAAGTGCCTTCTTTTATACTCTCAGTAAGTAATAAAATCCTATACGGGCTCCTTTAAGTAACAATGCCCCTACTGTCCCCGTTCAGTAATAATAATGCCCCTCATGGCCACCTTCTGGTAATAAAAATAATGCCTCACTTGTCCTTCTTTTGGTAATAAGAATACTCCTCCTGATCATAATAATAATATCCCCTTTGCCCCCTATTGTATGCATTAAAATTAAAAACCACATACACTCACCTGGGTTTCATGGTCACGTAATCGCTACGTCTAGTGCCAGTCCCTAGCATTGGTGAGGCTGGAGACTGATTGTAGCAACCACGTGACCGTGTAATGTGAAAATCAGTGCAAAACCAATGCTGAGTGAACTTCAGAGCCCATGAGCCGAGAAGACAGACCCAGGTGAGTAAATGTGTTTTTTTTATTTTATGTCACTTCTGCAGTCAAATTTAAAAAAAATTGTCACCCCCAGCACCGGGCCCAGGACCCAATCGACCCACTGGGAATTTTCCTGGTGAGTTCACTGGCCAGTCCACCCATGCCTATCATCAATAGAAGACCTGAGAACAAAGATCCCCATTTCAATTTTCTGGTTTCGCCTGTCGCTAGCTGGTAATTTGACTCATTTTGACCACTACATTCCTCACTGTTTATTAGCAAGAGCTAACCTACTGGCAGAAAGCTACACGATAAGATGTACCGCTAAAGTAGAGGATGTATATATACATTGTAGCTGCATGGTGCATCAACAAATACAAATGCTGAAGGGGTTAATATTTGCAGTTTCAGTGCACTGGTGTTGATTGACAGTTCATGATCAATTCTGAATTAAAAGGGATTTTAATATCATATAGCTACAAGAAAAAGTAAGTGAACCCTTTGTAATTAACTCTTTTTCTACATTAATTAGTAAAAAATGTGGACTGGTTGTTATATACAGGACAATTATAGACAAACAACTGTAGTTGCCTGAGGTTGGGGCCCCCACAGCTCTTGTTTGGCTATCTCATGTGGAATGTGTATGTGTGTATGTCTGTGTCATTGTTGTCCCAACCAACTTGTATGTTCTTGCACCCCTGTCACCCTAACCTGCTCTGTGTGTTGTGAGCGGTTTCTGTCTGGGTTAGGATTGATTGGGGGGCAGAGTTTAATGTAGGGAGAGAGACAGAGAAGAGAAGATGTGGTAGGAGAGATCGGACACAAGAGGGAAAGCTGAGTCTCAGACCAGCCAGTCTGAGCCAATCACAAGCCAGGGAGATAGTGATACAAAGATGGTGGACCCAGCCGTCAGAGAGACTTTTTCCTCCCTGCAGCAGCGAAAGTACGAGTCAGAGCAGACCCCACGGAATCTGGAAGGAACACAGGCCTAGGCATTGTGAGTGCAAATTATCCCAACTAGGTCAGAAGTCCAATAATATTTGTGTATATTTATTAAAAGCGCCAAAATTGGGCAATTTTTTTTTAAATTCTCATTTTTTCACATTTTCAATTGTAATATAATAAATATGTACAAACATACTGTACACATTTTTGCTAGGATATATATTTCCATCCGTTTACCTTATTTTGGATGCAGATTTGAAAAGCTTTCGTTTTTTTAACCATTTAGAAGCCGTACAAATTTAACATTGATTACACTGCCCAATGATGATTTTGTTTCGGGCTCAAAATTAGCGTATTCTTATGTATTTTCATCTGCTGAATTCAAAAATCAACATAAAAATGACCGATTAGCTCTTGCTTTGGAGATACAGTGACATATCATTTCTTAGAGTTTACATTCTTATTTTGTTGGAGGTTTTTTTGGGGTGGGGGTAGTTCTCACACCTCTCATCTGACATAACACAACGTTCTCCATATGTTTGTAGGTTATAAACATAATAAGTGTTGCTATGACTGAGTTTCATATTGTTTTTGCTTTACCTTTTCTCAGAATTTCTGGTTTTGGAGTGCCTTTGAAGTGTAACATTTTCTATATCAAAATGCCACAAAAATGTGTAAATTTAGTGAAGAATTTTTGTTACATTTGTGGTGAAATAACATTTTCGTCTCAGAAACGCAATCTTATAAAGACTGCCTATCAGCATTATTTTGGTATGAATGTAGGGGACCGGGATAAGTCATGGGCTCCACATATATGTTTCAACTCTTGCTCAGTTAAACTACGAGATTGGCTGAAAAAAAAAAAATTATCTATGGCTTTTGCCGTGCCTATGGTTTGGCAGTAGCCTACAAACCATACAGATGACTGCTATTTCTGCTTGACTCAGCCTATAAAGGAAGGATTGTCAATGAAGAAAACAGGAACAGTTCAATACCCAAATCTTCCATCTGCTATTCCACATTCAGATAGTTGACCAGTTCCTATTCCACCCCAACATTATGAGTTTAAAGTAGAAACTGAAGAAAGTGTGGAAAAAGAAGAACTCAACAAGCCTTCCACATCCCATGACCCTGACTTTGAGGTAAAAGATGATACATGGCACAGACTGAGTCACGCGGAATTGAGTGATCTCATTCGAAAGCTTGACTTGTCAAAGGAGAAGGCGTAACTTCTAGGGTCAAGACTACAGCAATGGAGTCTTCTCCAACGTCAGGGGGATCTGCTTCTTTTTTTCGGAATAAAACCAATCTGGTTGCTTGCTGCGACGTTAATGGCTGGATAAAATGTTTGAATCTGAACCATGATCCAACTAAATGGAGGCTATTCATAGACTCCTCCAAGCTTAGTTTGAAAGCTGTATTACTTCACAACAGCAACCGTCTTCCTTCTTTTCCTGTTGGTCATGCAGTTCACGTGAAGGAGACTTTTATGCAAACATGACAGCCCTCCTCGACTCAATCAAATATGCTGAACACAAGAGGAAAATCTAAAAGTCATGGTTGTACTCTTAGGAATGCAACTGGGGTACACTAAATACTGTTGCTTTTTATGTATGTGGGACAGTAGGGATAGGAAAATATTTGAAAAGAGGTCTGCAGCACTTGGAGTAGGGATAGGAAATCAAATTACATTCAAGCGGACTGGCCTGCAATAAATCTTGACTCTGCCGAGAAAAATGTCGTTGCTGAGCCTCTTGTGGACCCAAAAGATGTTCTTCTTCTACCCCTTCATAAAAAGCTTAGTTTAATGAAAAAACAAAATGGTAAGAATTTTGCCATGGATTTTGGTGCAGTTTGCCTTAGGTCTTAAAGGTTGAATTCTGCTCTCAAAACCCACATACAGATTTAGAATCCGCCATGTACACTCATTGTCAAAAAACAATCTCTCCCATAAGAGAAGTTGTTGGAATGGAATGAAACTTTCTCTCTGATATTTGATACAAGTAAGTGATTACAATATCAGTGCAAAAGGATAATTTATTGTGAAAAACTGACCCCTTGAAAGGAGGCTCTAGTAGTCAGTGTAAAAGGTTGCCGTCTTACCTGTGGCCACTCTACTCGCCTCAGTGATGGCCTTTTTAGTTCCGCTTCTTGTACTGCGACATGCGGAGCATTCTGCTTTTAGGACATCTTGTTGTGTGACCACTACATATCCAGTGTGGAGTCGTCAATCACCCTGGTACCATCTATAAAAAACAACTCAAAATATGCATTGTTAACAAGGGCTTTCAGTAACTTTTTAAAACTTAAATTTTCTTGTTGCATCAATGCTAGACAATCAGGCTGATATTCTATTTCAAAAAGATCAGAATCTTGTTGCAAAAAATTTAAAAATGGCTGATTTGCAATACCTAGATCACCTATGCCTTCTCCTCCCCCCCCCCCCTTTGAACCAGGATACTCAATTGTAAGAAGAGTAGCCGAGTTCAAGGTAGTATCACATTGTAAAAAGATTTGATGGATGCAGATAAGGCCTGTAAGATGTTAGCACCAATAACAGAGACATGAGTTACATCGGGGCAGAATAATCTACAAACATCTATTAATATTGGAAATGTGATATCCTTTAAGCAAATTAATTATTAATCTGATCCTGCCTGCAATGTCTTATCAAATTTGAGAGAGAGAAAAAAAAACAAAAAAACTTTTACTAGCTGCTCAAGATCCTCACCCCCTCCCTTGTGGACAAGAGGGATGAAACATTACGTCCTTTACATCATCTAGCTCCACCCCTTCGATATTGGTCGCTTGCGTCTTTTTTTTCACACCTTCATTTCAGCTTAACCGTCCAAGCATCCACATCACAACCAAGTAAAGTCCCATGCATGGGGGGGACCTCCATCCCTAGTCAATATCTGCATCACACATCCCACATTCATCACAGCCTGAGCACTGGGCATTAACTTTCATCCATCCATGCGCTCAAGTCTGCTCCGTCACCCCCTATTGAAGGTGTCCCAGTACACACAGACGCACAGACAAAAAAAAGTTTGACAAACAAACATACATCAGTTGAAAAACATTGAGGTGAGTGCTATAATGTTATAAAGTACATGATTCTATTGAGATGAGATTGTGAATGAGCGCTATCTTTGACAAATTATGTGAAAAAAGTTTGCTGAGTGACTGAGACATTCTCTCTTTCTTATTTACTGAAGCTATTATATGCTATATTAAACGCTAAAGTATTTTAGTTTCTGTGACCCTGAGTTTGGAGTGAAATCTGAAAGCCCCCACCTTTTGTAAAACCAACTGTTATCTCTCCGAATATGCATTCACTGACTGAGTTGTTTTGCATTTTCAACCCCTGTATAAGTAAGAATATACCTTAGAAATTGCTATATTTCCTGCCTTGTAAGACAGTATAATTAATTAAATTCATTATAAGCTTTCATTCCATTTAAGCAAGCAAAGATATTTTCAGGGTCATTATTTCATTCTCTCTACTTTGTTATCGCTTGACCTTGAAAACTAAACACAAGCTCTGCAGCTTCATGTAAACAATCTTTCTCATCTAAAAGCAAGTTCAGTTAACCATTTGCACATACAGTATATACATATATACACATATATATATCCATCAAGTATGGATTATACATATTATACACCTTTTCCTCTCTCTTTGCCAACAAATCACATGCATTGTAACCTTCTTCTCGACTTTGCTTGTTCCCCATATTTCTCTCCCTACCTAACTGCCAATGTAACCTTCAATAGACACTCTCCCGACACCCTCTTGATCACTTACTGTACTTTCCAACATTTCACTTACGGATACTTTACTAAACAAATAATGTGTACATACTTAACTTTCTCTGACTGTCTCTCTCTCCTCCTCACTCCAGCACTTTCTAGCAAACCTTGGTCTTTCAAGGCACGCTTCTTGGTCCTAAAGACCTCCTCCCAGACACCATGCTGTAATCTACCGTGCGGGTCCTTGTTACACATTTTCATAAGTTTTCTTACATTTTACACATTGGAACTCCTGTCTCTCCTCCACCAATTGATCCGCACGGCGGCGGCCCATAAAGGGCTCTGTCTTCTTTAATAAGATCTTACGCATATTAGAACAACAACAATAATAATAACACGCTCCATAGAGTGCATCCCTCTTAATTCCAAATTGTCAGCCCCTTATATACCGGCAAAACAACCGAGGGTCCTTTCTCCTATGGAACCAGCCTCACAGAATGCATCTCTCTGAAATCAAATCGTTAGCCCCATATATAAGGCAAAACAACCGAGAGTCCCTTTTTCTATGAGACCTATCTCATAGAGTGCATCTCCTCCTCAGCTAAACCATTAACTAACTAAACTAAAATCGAGGGTCCTTTCTTCTATGAGACCTATCTCATAGAGTGCATCTCCTCCTCTGCTAAACCATTAACTAACTAAACTAAAACCGAGGGTCCCTTCTACTATGAGACAAAATGAAAAGTAAGAGGAAAAAAAATTCTGCAGATACAACAATCTCCACTATTGTTAAAACACTATGGACTTCAAAGTACAAATAGACTACAGACTAGTTTCTGGGTGAGCGATTGGTGCGCATATCACGGTCAGTGGTCCATGACGGCAAACCCGAAGCCCACACGAGTTACCGTGTAGAACTCTTAACCCAACCCGTCCGGTCACAAAACACAGATAGTCCCTCCTGCTGCAAGACTCGCAGTGTAAAACACAACATAAATATATGCTGGTCTTACCTGGAGTTCTGTGAGTTGATCAGGCTCGGTTGCAGCAGGACGGCTTCCCCGTGGCGTGGATCCGGGTGGACAGGGCTGCACGGCTCCGGTTTTGTCGTCCCGGGTTTCGGCACCATTTGTCAGAGAAATTCTAAGTACAGCACCAATCAGGCCCACCCCACTTGCCCCGCTGCCGGCGGTAAGGAAGAAAACACCACACACGGAAGTCTGGTATAGTTCCTCACACGGGGACATGACTGCGCCGCGCGCTTTATTACAGATTACATGGGATCTTATACCCTTTGGTCTCATAACTAGAAATGGGTGATGAGCTCATTGGCTCAACTCCACCGTATAACCATATATGGAAAGTCCGGATTTCCGGCCTGAGATAGTGAAAGTTCAGATGCATAGTTGAACAGTCGTTATCTTGATATGGCGCCTCTGGCTTATGTACAGAAAATCACATATTCAATTAACTCCAGTGCAAAGAATCACCCACTCAATTCTAAAAAAGCAGCTAAGCATGCATTCTCCATATCTCTTCTCTCCTTCACTTTAACCTTCATCCAGTTTCTTTGGACATTCTTTCTCTGTTTGCCTTGCAAAGCATCTTGGCATATCTGATGTAAGGCGAAGTATTAAGTTTTTCATAGAGTTAGTACATATGAGAATAAAGTTAGTATACATATAAAAAGAAAGGCACATAACTATATCTATATAAATGTATATATTCCATTGTTTTCTCTTATCTACCTACAAGGATATGTATATTTCCTTCTCATGGAGGCTCTAGTAGTCTGCTGTACCACCTCTAGCTTACATACAAGATGTGATAAGGGCAGCATGGAGGCTCTAATACCCTGTTGTACTGCCTCTAGCTTGCATACAAGATGTGATAACGGTGGGCATAGAGGCTCTAGTATCCTGTTGTACGGCCTCTAGCTTGGATGCAAGATGTGGTACAGCATGCATGAAGGCTCTAGTACCCTGTTGTACCACCTCTAGCTTGGATGCAAGATATGATATGGGTGGCTATGGAGGCACTAGTACCCCGTTGTACCATCTCCTGCTTAGATAAAAGATGTGATATGGGCAGACATGGAGGCTCTAGTACCCTGTTGTACCGCCTCTAGCCTGGATGCAAGATGGGATATGGGTGGGCATGGAGGCTCTAGTACCCTGTTGTACCACCTCTAGCTTGAATACAAGATGTGATACGGGGGCATTGAGGCTCTAGTACTCTGTTGGGCTGCCTCTAGCTTGGATGCAAATTGTGATACAGGGGGGCATGGAGGCTCTAGTAACCTATTGGGCTGCCTTTAGCTTGGATACAAGATGTGATACAGGCGGGTATTCTGTTGCATCATTTGCAGGGAACGGGGCTTATGGCTGGCATCAGTATTGTGGAGGGAGTGTGGGGACTCCCACTGCTTCCCTAAAAGAAGCTCTGCAACTTCCTCCTACACCAAGTCCCTCCGGCTCCTGATATGGTACTCCACTCTCCTGATGTACCACAGGATGGGGTGCCCCTGCACCAGATAGATCAAGTGCTCCTCGTCTATATAAATGTATGTCGTGTTTTTGAAAGTTGCCAACAACTCCTGCCTCCACGCTGCTCCAAACAGGCCTCCACACTGCTAAGAAGCTGATGAGCACGTCCGCTTAAATTTGCATATATTCCCATAGCAATACGCATGAAAATGCATCACAGAAACATTGCAAGACAACACAAGGCAATGCGAGAATACAGAGGGTCCTTAGGAACACATGGGCAAGAAGACATACCATTCTGAAACAAGACAGGACATGCTGCGGTTTTTAATTCTCGCAGGATCACATAAAGAGAAAAGTCGCACATGGGAATAAACACATTGAAAAAAATACATTTCATAGTTGTGTCATTTTCCGGGCTCTTGCATCGCAGAAAACTGGCGCAAGTTTCTCGCCTGTGTGATTCCGGCCTTAGAAGTAAAGAGACATTCATGTCTGAAAATTATTTTGATAGTGTATATTTTGATGTTCTGCAGCAGCTGTGGCACAGCACTAAAAAATACACCCTGCAGCTGGTAGGATAACGGTGTGAGAATGGCATTTTTTGCCACATTTTAGAGTCCTAAGGAAAATGATCATACTATATACATTTAGAAGAACTTTTATATATGGCTTTAAGCTAAGCACAAAACTTTATATTCCCAGTAAAGTAATGGAGCAGCTTAGAGTTAAGATAAGTAGGTATATTTTCATAGATGCTAAATAAACAAAAATTAACTTCAAAGTCAATTAGTTTGAATTATTATGTTTAGTTTACCTGTTTGTACAACAGCTTCTTGGATTTCGCATAAACATTCATCTTGAGCTCCCAAAGCTTTTCTGAAATTTAATTTGTTTTAAAGGGGTTGTCCGAGGCAAAACCGCAAAATTTTATATTATTAGCCCATTCCCCCTGTCACCCCCCGTCATAAAGCAGCCCTTTTGAGCGGTTATAAACCGCATCCTACTTACAGTTTAGCAGAAATAATAACTTTTAAACTTCTCCATGTAAGATGGCGCCTGCGTTGTCCCTGGGTGCGTTCCACGGTGCAATGCTCGCTCTTCCTGGAGGCCTTCATGCGCGCTCCCGAGACGCCGGTCACGTGAGCAGGTGACTGACGTCATCGGTGGAGGCGTGCACTTGCAAATGAATGAAACGCCGCTCCAGCCGCCACATTGGCTGGTCGGCAGAAAGCGTCACAGCGGGAGGTGGAGTCTACCGGAGAAAACAGCAAACAGCTGTTTCTCCCATCTCTTGACCACACAGAAGCGCAGGTAAGTGCACCTTTCCGCGGTACTCTTTCATGCTTTTATTAGCACAGGATCATTGCCTTATGCAGTGAGTCTGTGCATGAAAAATGTATTGTGCATGCCCTGTATAGTAATGTGTCTTACATTTTTATAGTGCCTGCCATGTGCTGCGTTTTTTTTTTCCTGCTGTGTGCTGCTATCGCGACTGCAGTGTTTATTGTGCATGCCGCCTGCTTCCATTCGCCTGCCATGTGCTTATTTTTTTTTTTTTGTGCCTACCGTGTGCTTTCATGTGCCTGCCGTGTATTTTTTTTTTCTTTTTTTTTGTGCCGGCTTTTTTTTTTTTTTCTTTATTTTTGTGCCTGCCGTGTGCTTTCATGTGCCTGCAGTGTATTTTATTTTATTTTTTTTTGCTTGCCGTGTGCTTTTATGTGCCTGCCGTGTGCCTGCCAGGGGTATTTTTTATTTTTTTGGTGCCTGCCGTGTGCTTCCATGTGCCTGGCGTGTTCTCGTTTTTTTTGTGCCTGCCGTGTGCTTCCATATACCTGCCGTGTGCCTTCCATGTGTTTTTTTGTTTTATTTTGTTTTTTGCCTGCCGTGTGCTTCCCTTTTTTTTTTTTGTGCCTGCTGTGTGCTTCCATGTGCCTGCCGGGTTCTAACATGTGCCTGCCGTGTGCTTCTGTGTGCCTGCCATGTGCTGCTTTTTTTTCTGTGCCTGCCGTGTGCCTGCCATGTCCTTTTTTTTTTTATTCTTTTTTGTGCCTGCCGTGTGCTTCCATGTTTTTTTTTGTTTTTTTTTGTGCCTTCCGTGTGCTGTTTTTTTTTTGGTGCCTGCCGTGTGCTTCTTTTTTTGGGGGGGCCTGCCATGTGCTTCCATTTGCCTGCCGTGTGCTTCCATGTGCCTGCCGTGTGCTTCCGTTTGCTGCTTTTTTATGTGCCTGCCGTATGCTTCCATGTGCCTGCCTTTTTTTTTTTTTTGTGCCTGCCGTGTGCTTCCATGTGCCTGCCATGTGCTGCAATGTGCATGTGACTGCAAACCGCTTTGAATCAGCATACATTCCGCACAATTCATTCATACAATTATCATGCAATCTTCGGAAAATTTGCATGGAATAGACATAGCATCTGCATGCAATCTACACACAAACACTGCCTTCAATCGACACTATTAACCTGCATTCTACATACAATATGCATGCTATCTGCCTACAGACTGCGGATAATGCTAGCTATCAACAATCTGTCCACAATCGCCCAGTAATCAATCTAAAATTTGCCTAAATTATGCCTGCCATGGACCTTTAAAAGATTGTTATTAGAAAATGCTGCTGCTTCCATAACTGTTATTGAAGTGCCACTAATTTGGTGTTTTTTTGTTTTTTTTAAAGTTTTTTTGTAGTCCAATTCAAGAACAAACATGTACCAGGAAGATCTTGAATTTGAGGAGCTTGATTATTCATCCGATTCTTTTGGAGAGGTAAGTTTTTGCTGAAAATAGAAAGGTTGCAGCAAACCAATGGTAATAAACAGAATACATTTTTTTTTTTTTTTAGCAGGACTTTTAATCTGATAGCGAGGAAAATGATGAGGATTTCCCCGAAACTCGGCATTATTCGGCGGTATGTGTTGAAATATGTATAAAATTTTTTTTGTTTATTGTTTGAAACCGCAACTATGCATCAGTCCTGTACAATTTATTATTTCAATACATTATTTCATGTGTGTATATACATACACACACGTGTGTGTGTGTGTATATACATACACACACGTGTGTGTGTGTGTATATACATACACACACCTGTGTATATACATACACACACCTGTGTATATACATACACACATGTGTGTGTATATACACACATGCGCGTGTGTATGTATATACACACGAACGTACGTGTGTATCTGTATATACATACACACGTAGGAACGAGTGTATGTGTATATACAGTCACACGTAGGAACGAGTGTATGTGTATATACAGTCACACTTAATTACGTGTGTACACACACATTATATTTAATATATATATATATATATACACACAGACACACGCGTGTACGTGTTTAGGCATACACTGGTACGCACGCGTGTACGTGTTAATGCATACACACCCGTAAGTCAGTATATACATACAAACACGTACGTACATCTGTGTATATACATACAAACTCGTACGTACGTCTGTGTATGTATGCACATATACATACAGGAATCTGTGCCCTGCCTAATAAGGATGATCATGCCGCTTTCAGCAACACCATACAATTAAAAATGTACCCCTTCCTTTTTTCCTAAAACATTAAATACAGTATTCTTCATATTAATCCCTTCTTAGGTTCAACAACAACTGGCAGACTCGCTATATGCTCAGGCGGACATAAGCAGTCTCCAGTGTTTTCAAAACGATCCGCAGGGTGCACCAGAAGCGGGTGCTTCAGGATCCACTGAAGATCCCCATGGCAGGCTTGCCAACAAAGAGTGGTGTCACTGTGGGCAGTGCATTTGCATGCCCACAGTGGCGGAGTGTGTCTGTTGTCGAGAACACGAAGTAGTCCTACAGATGTTACCAGAAGCTTGCGTATGTGTTACACAACATCCGTTATTTGCTCAGTATGCGCTTGTGCGCGAAAACATAGAACACGCGATAAGACTATCTGCACTGGTCACCCAGAGACAGTACGACACCACAAACAATAGGTATTTATTACAATTTTATTGTACAACACACAAGACAATGCAAGTATAATTTTTAACAAAGGAAAAAGTTTATTTGAAAAGGAAAAAAGGTTAGTGAAAAAGGCAACATGGAAAAACATAAGATATCAATGCGTCTTTTTTTTTTTGTTTTCATGTAGACTATTAAAATTTTTTCAATAAGTTTAGAAATATTAATATATTTCCTTTCGTTTTTTCTTAGGGTTATGCGTGTGGGCGCATATCGCTCTTATACAGCGTGGATACATGGATTCTTGGGGAAAAACAATAGAATCCCCATACCAGCGTGTGTGATTAAATCAATACGGACAGCTTACCCTGATCCGCAAGGAAATTACACTGGTTTCCAGTTCTACATGGACCCGACTGAAAGCAATTTGGATTTCCAGTTGAACTTGTAGGATGTTTTAATTTGTGCAATTTTGTATTCAGGCTTTACAGATTTTAAAATGTTAATACATTTTTTTGTGAAATATAGTGTGTGGTTTTTTTATTTGGAACGTCTCGACTATAATCACTAATCGTTTTATCATTATGTATATACATGACTACATATGCGTATGTTAGTGTGTATAATATATACACACACAAACTGTGGGTTGTGTGTGTATGTATTTTGACACACATATATATCTGTATGCCTGTGTATCTGTCTGCCTCTCTCTATCTATCTGTCTGCCTCTCTCTATCTATCTGTCTGCCTCTCTCTATCTATCTGTCTGCCTCTCTCTATCTATCTGCCTCTCTCTATCTGTCTGCCTCTCTCTATCTATCTGTCTGCCTCTCTCTATCTATCTGTCTGCCTCTCTCTATCTATCTGTCTGCCTCTCTCTATCTATCTGCCTCTCTCTGTCTGCCTCTCTCTGTCTGCCTCTCTCTGTCTGCCTCTCTCTGTCTGCCTCTCTCTGTCTGTCTGCCTCTCTCTGTCTGTCTGCCTCTCTCTATCTGTCTGCCTCTCTCTCTCTATCTGTCTGCCTCTCTCTCTGTCTGTCTGCCTCTATCTGTTTTTCTGCCTGCCTGCCTGTGTATTCCTTTGCAGGTCTCTATAAGGGAGGAGGGAGCTGTCCAGTGCTGAACCTTTCCCCTGCACAGCGAGGCAAGGCTTCGTTATAGCAGGGAGCTGTCGAGTGCTGAAGTCTCAGCAGAAAGTACTGTAATAGCTGCAATGCACTCCCAACATCGATGGTGTGATGGAACAAATAGTTTTCTTCACCAAAATATGTGTGGGTATATATGCGTGTACACACATATATATAGTATACGCGTGTATGTCTATGTATGCATGTATGTAACATACCCACAGGTGTGTGTGTATGTGTGTAATACATACATATATGCATACGTCTGCGTGGGTGTGTATGAGAGAGATATATATATCTCCCAGACAGACGTAACCATGTACACATGTACGCTTGTACACTTGGACAAGTGGACACTTGGACAAGGTGCGCGTGCGTATGTATTCGCAAACACATGCACCTGCTTTGTAAGTCATGTTAGTACAATAACTTACATCAAAAAAAATTTGCAATGAGGTATTGGTTAATAAAATGACCAAATTAAGAATTTTTGTGCAAAAACATTTTATAAATATTATGGCTATACTTTTAAATACGAGTGTCATTAATTTGGTCATTTTACCGTAAGCCCGCAATCCACGACAAGGATCCTCATTCTCTTGCGAGACCAATCTAAAAAAATTAAAAATTCCCTAACTAAAAATTCTACCGTAAAGGACCGAATTTTTTACAAAATTTAAAAAATTAATAAAAAATTTAAAATTAGTTAGAAACACCCGTGGAAAAATGCATAGGATTTATGGGATAAGACCGGCAACATTTCACATTGTACCAGTTATACATTCTATACAAAAAAGACATTTTATGCAGATGATTGCAAAGAGTAAAAAGGGATGTTAATGCGATTAACAAAAGGGACTAGAGGGCATAGGAAATAAATAAGGATAAGTGACCAAAATGTTAAATAAATATCACTATACACACATGGAAATAAGATTGCAACGCACATGTAAACTATACAAAAGACAAAGTAAGTAATAAAGAGACACAGATAAAAGAGACAGACGAACCGTTGAAAATTGTAGTTCACTTATTTACAATAGACAGACATGAAACAATGGTTGCACATGATACAAAAATATTACTAAATTTTTCGTTAAAGTGTGTTGGTTTTTTGTTTTTTTTTTTATACCCACCAAAATTTTTTCTTGATTACCTTGGAAATCGACTTTGAAATTTGTGAACCAATTCCTCTTCACTGGGTTTCACAACAGGTGCAATATTATGAGGGAATTCTGAGGATTTTGAATGCCAGGAGATGGACATCTCACCTTTTGGCGAACATCACAATCTCACGAATTATGTCAAATACAAATGCAATGGACTTAGGCTCATAAAGAGCTTTCAAAATCCACTGCTTCCGTGCTTTTGAGTACTCCACTCGGTAACACTTCCGGTCCTCTATCCCGTCTTCTGATTGCGTTTTTCTGAGCTTTTGAATCCTACCTACGTTGTAATTGTGGTCTAGAACAGCAAGTTGCGTTCTAGCCACCATTCCGTCATAAAAAAAATGAATTCGTTTGGGCCTGTATTTCAATACACTTGCGTGAAAAATCTCCAAATCGCCAGTGTGACAAAAATTGGAAAGATGGCGGATGTCTTTCAGTAAACTTGTTTTCAGAACCACGGTTTTGAATTTGGTATGTGCTGTAGTGTTAGGGGCTAACCAAGCGGTGGTTGGTTCAAGAAGGGCGTGACTGCAGCGGTGATATTGGGCATTGTTCTCCCACTCGTGAACGTTGATAATGTGATTTGTTGCCGATTTCCATTTTTCTACTAGTAATTCTGGATTTTTTTGACTGGTATGCGAACACCACCACAGATGATTTTTGAGGCTCGATATCCACGGGGAAATGGTTGCGCAGTGTGTGCTTTTGGAAGCCACAAGCAACTGCTTGCCGACAGCTTTGGCCACATGCCAGACATCAAATTCATGCATAATTTCTGGGAATTCCTGGCGCATTACCTTACGTATGGAGACATGCCGATCAGTTGTGACTATTTGAATGTTTAATTCATCGGCGATCAATTCAATTAGTGTTTTCTGGAATGCAGTGGTTTCGAACGAAACTGACGAAGCAGGTGGAACAAGTTGTTCCACCGTGAAGCCCACAATTTTTTTGCTCTTCAACTCCAAAAAAGTATAAACGGTGTACTTTGCTGAAAAACCCAGGCTATCGGATTGCCCATCGCCAGCTAAATACAAGGGTGTTGATTTCATTTCTGCTATTAGATTTGCCCTCTGTTGCATCCAATGATTATCTATCACTGAGAATAATAAGTGATGTTGGTGGCGGTAGAAAGTGGTTTTTGAGATTCCTTGAAGTTTCAGAATATGTAGCATATTACTAACTTTTGCAAAATTAGATCCGCTAAGAAGGACACTGGAAGCAAGTAAAATGTTCCCCGCCGGGAAATTGTGGATGAGTGGTTGGCTTCGCCACAAGTTGCAGGTGTAGCCTCTTTCACAGAAAGATTTCACAATTACCATTGATCCCTTTGGGAAAATCTTGACATGAGTTAGTTTAAGAAAGCATTGATTTCGGTAAGGGCAAGGGATCATTGAAAATAAACCCATCAAGGAGCTTTTGAAAACTATGTACTTTTCTTCAGCGGATGGGTCCATCTCTGTTGGAGCTAAGGTTACAAATTCTGGTAAGGGGTAGCTCAAGGGGTTATTGGAATCAGAAGGAATGGCAAAATCCTCACTACCGGAACTCTCCGATGCTTGCGATGCTTTGAATGTCGAGTCGTTTTGATCATCAGAAAAAACACTTGAAAGGCTTTCCTCAAAAGTAGAAGCAATATTGCAACTTGAGGGTTGCATATTGATTCTATCGGCCTCATTGGCTGTTTTGGATATTGGGCTCTCTTCTGGTATCTCTTGGAAGGCAGTATTACCCATATTGGTTTTTAATGGTGTAGAAGAGCACGGAGTGCCCTGTGGGATTTTAAATGAAATTGGATTCCGGTGTGGACTGGCTTCTACTTCATTGCATTGGATGCCAATGCTTCTTGACTGGAGTTGTGTCCTGTGTTGCGATTTATTTGCCGCTGCTTGACAGGCCTTGCATTTACCCCTCCCTGCATTGCTTGCTTCGTTGTCGGTTTCTCTTTGCTCAAACTGTCTTTTGAAATTGACAATTACCTTTGCATCTACTGTACAACCTTCACTGATTACTGTCATAGGAATTTCTAGCTGTGTTTCATCACCTTGTAGATACACGTCGACTGTCATTTCTTGAACCGCGCTAGGTGCAACCAGGGTAGATTCTTTGTGCGAAGTTTCTTCCCTCGAAGTTTCTTCCCTCGAAGTTTCTGTGGCTGAACTTTCTGGCTGCTGCGTCTCCCCAATTCTTCTGCGTTTTCTTGAAGGTTCACCTTTCTTCGCTAACCGGGTCTCAATTTCCAACGCTGTTGGGAATATACTTGGCACAGCATTGGGCTTCAATTTTTTACGGTCGCCGACTGTTATGTAGCAATCCTCCAAGAAATGTTTGCTGCACAAACGATAACTGTAAGAATCTTTTTTTGGGGAAATCTTAGTAAGCCACTCTTCAACGTCAACAAAGATGTGAGGAGCCTGCTGTAGCCAAAGTCTTGTTTTTTCGATTTCGTTGGAAAGACATGAAGACAAGCACTTTCGCCTCCCTTCTTCCAGTATGTAGTGCAAGTTGGAACCACGCAGCTAGGCATTGTGATTTTGTGTTTTAAAGTGACTGATCTGCTGTGTGTGGGAAAGAAAATGTGGTGCAAATACTCACCCTCCTGCAGTAACTTCGGAAGAATATCACGAGTCCAAACCCTGGAATCTCCAATGGCCACCGATGCGCTCCGACGTGTACGCTCTGCATTTTAAAGACAAGAAGGTGTAGATCAACAGAGATGCTAAGCTACAACAACCAACCCACCCACCCACCCACCCACCCACAGATACAGACCAACAGACACATCCATCCATCTGCACATACACATACATGCATGCATCCATCCCTATACACACACACACAACCACACACACATCCGCCCATGTGGCCCCATCCATGCATCCACACAGACTTATGCACGCATCATCACGTACAAACACATCCGCCCTTGCGGCCTCATCCCAACGCCCATGCGGCCCCATCCATGCATCCACACAGACTTATGCACGCATCATCACGTACAAACACATCCGCCCATGCGGCCTACACACGTCCGCCCATGCGGCCCCATCCATGCATCCACACAGACTTATGCATGCATCATCACGTACAAACACATCCGCCCATGCGGCCTACACACATCCGCCCATGCGGCCCCATCCATGCATCCACACAGACTTATGCATGCATCATCACGTACAAACACATCCGCCCATGCGGCCTACACACATCCGCCCATGCGGCCCCATCCATGCATCCACACAGACTTATGCACGCATCATCACGTACAAACACATCCGCCCATGCGGCCTACACACATCCGCCCATGCGGCCCCATCCATGCATCCACACAGACTTATGCACGCATCATCACGTACAAACACATCCGCCCATGCGGCCTACACACATCCGCCCATGCGGCCCCATCCATGCATCCACACAGACTTATGCACCCATCATCACGTACAAACACATCCGCCCTTGCGGCCTCATCCCAACGCTCATGCGGCCTGCACACATCCATGCATGCATTCATTCATTCAGCCTCATCCATCCATGCATCCGCACGCACTTATGCACACATATCCAGCCATGCATTTATTCATGCACCCCAGACACCTCACCCCCCCCCCCAGCGCCCACAGCACCCCAGACACCTCACCCCCCCCCCCCAGCGCCCACAGCATCACAGACACCTCACTTACCCAGGCAGCTGCACGGCTTGGATTGTGTTCGTCCCGGCTGGCGGCTGCTGGTCCCGTGTGGCTCCTGGCTGCTGATCGATTGTCCCGGCTGGCTGCTGGTCGGTTGTCCCGGCTGGCTGCTCCTGGATAGTCCCGGCTGGCTGCTCCTAGATGGTCCCGTCTGGCTGCTCCTGGATGGTCCCATCTGGCTGCTGCTGATTCGGGGTGAAAGGCTAGACTGCTCCTTCACCCGTGTTTAAAGGGACGCCGGGAACTGAATAGCCGCCCCTGCGCGCTCCCGTGCAGTGACAGCTCGTCTGCGCATGCGCAGATGAGCTGTATCGCGTGGGCACGCTCGAGAGGCTCGTTCACAGAGGGAAGAGAAGAGACTGCGCAAGCACGTCTAAAACGGACTGGTGAAGAAGAAATTAGACGGCACCATGGCGACGGGGACACAGAGACAGCGCGAGGACGGAGACAAGTAAGTGAATAACTTCTGTATGGCTCATATTTAATGCACAATGTATATTACAAAGTGCATTAAAGGGGTTGTCCCGCGACAGCAAGTGGGGTTAAGCACTTCCGTATGGCCATATTAATGCACTTTGTAATATACATTGTGCATTAAATATGAGCCATACAGAAGTTATTCAATTACTTACCTCCGTTCTCGCGCTGTCTCTGTGTCCCCGTCACCATGGTGCCGACTAATTTCTGCCACAGCATGCCATTTTAGCCGCGCTTGCGCAGTCTTCTCTCTTCCCTCTGTGTACGAGCTTCTCCAGCGTGCCCGCGCGATACAGCTCGTCTGCGCATGCGCAGACGAGCTATCACTGTACGGGAGCGCGCAGGGGCGGCTATTCAGCTCCCGGCGTCCCTTTAAACAGGGGTGATTCACCCCGAATCAGCAACAGCCAGCCGGGACCATCCAGGAGCAGCTAGCCGGGACGATCAGCAGCCAGCCAGGACGATTAGCAGCCGGGAGCCACTCGGGATCAGCAGCCGCCAGCCGGGACGAACGCGATACAGCCGCCAGCCGGGACGAACGCGATACAGCCGCCTGGGTAAGTGATTTGTCTGTGGGATGCTGTGGGTGCTGTGGGTGCTGTGGGAGCTGGGGGGTGAGGTGTCTGTGGTGCTGTGGGCGCTGGGGGGGTGAGGTGTCTGCGGTGCTGTGGGCGCTGTGGGGGGGCGGAGGGGTGAGGTGTCTGCGGTCCTGTGGGTGCTGTGGGCGCTGGGGGGGTGAGGTGTCCGCGGTCCTGTGGGTGCTGTGGGCGCTGGGGGGGTGAGGTGTCCGCGGTCCTGTGGGTGCTGTGGGGGGGCAGAGGGGTGAGGTGTCCGCAGTCCTGTGGGTGCTGTGGGCGCTGGGGGGGTGAGGTGTCCGCGGTCCTGTGGGTGCTGTGGGCGCTGGGGGGGTGAGGTGTCTGCGGTGCTGTGGGCGCTGTGGGGGGGGGGGCGGAGGGGTGAGGTGTCTGCGGTCCTGTGGGTGCTGTGGGCGCTGGGGGGGTGAGGTGTCCGCGGTCCTGTGGGTGCTGTGGGCGCTGGGGGGGTGAGGTGTCCGCGGTCCTGTGGGTGCTGTGGGCGCTGGGGGGGTGAGGTGTCTGCGGTCCTGTGGGTGCTGTGGGCGCTGGGGGGGTGAGGTGTCCGCGGTCCTGTGGGTGCTGTGGGGGGGCAGAGGGGTGAGGTGTCCGCGGTCCTGTGGGTGCTGTGGGCGCTGGGGGGGTGAGGTGTCTGCGGTCCTGTGGGTGCTGTGGGCGCTGGGGGGGTGAGGTGTCCGCGGTCCTGTGGGTGCTGTGGGCGCTGGGGGGGTGAGGTGTCCGCGGTCCTGTGGGTGCTGTGGGCGCTGGGGGGGTGAGGTGTCCGCGGTCCTGTGGGTGCTGTGGGGGGGCAGAGGGGTGAGGTGTCCGCGGTCCTGTGGGTGCTGTGGGCGCTGGGGGGGTGAGGTGTCTGCGGTCCTGTGGGTGCTGTGGGCGCTGGGGGGGTGAGGTGTCTGCGGTCCTGTGGGTGCTGTGGGCGCTGGGGGGGTGAGGTGTCCGCGGTCCTGTGGGTGCTGTGGGCGCTGGGGGGGTGAGGTGTCTGCGGTGCATGAATGAATGAATGCATGGCTGGATATGTGTGCATAAGTGCGTGCGGATGCATGGATGGATGATGCTGCATGAATGAATGAATGAATGAATGCATGCATGCATGCATGGATGTGTGCAGGCCGCATGGGCGTTTGGATGAGGCCGCATGGGCGGTTGTCTTTGTACGTGACGATGCGTGTGTAGGGGGTCTATAAATGAAGACCAAAATGCGAATGTTGCCTAAGTGCAAATTTAGAGGAAATATTATATTGAGTATTCATTGAGAACCATAATAATCCTTTACACACAGACTGTCTAGTAAATCAGCATGAGTTCTAGTCTATTGTTGTTCATTGCTTAGTCTTTATGCAAGATGAAAAGAAGGCATTTCCAAATATTCCCTCATACTAAGTGTCAAACTACTTTTGCTGACCAAACCCTCATTCCTACAGATTACCATATGGCTGTAAATCAAAAGCCTTCTATACAAAAGGTATCAGCAAAACTGTTTGAAGTGTACAGACGGCTCCATAGTGTCTGATTGCATTTCTTCCCAAATCAGAATGTAATCTTCGAGGTCCATCAACAATTTGCACATCAAAAGAGATGGCATTGTTTCTAGTTTACACCTCCTCGGGAGTCAGCACATTGTTGATAAGTTGGGATTCAGTTAGATAGCTGAATAAAATCTAATTAATCGTACATTTAGTATTCTAAAATCAATATTCAAATAAACGCTTGAATATACTTTTTTACATATGATTCTATATGCAAATTCTACTAGCAACTTCCGGAATGTTTTACATATAATACATAACATTATATAACCAAATAACTAATGTCACATTTATTACAATGTTTCATTATCTTTCTTATGTTAGGGGTCAATCAATATTTTTAATAACCTATCACGTGCATAAGTCTGTGTGGATGCATGGATGAGGCCGCGTGTGTGCGTGCGTGCGTGCATGCATGCGTGTTCAGATGGATGGATGTGTCTGCTGGTCTGTAGCTGTGGGTGGTTTGGTTGTTGTAGCTTAGCATGTCTGTTGATCTACGCCTTCTTGTCTTTAAAATGCAGAGCGTATACGTTGGAGCGCATCGGTGGCCATTGGAGATTCCAGGGTTTGGACTCGTGATATTCTTCCGAAGTCACTACAGGAAGGGTGAGTATTTGCACCACACTTTCTTTCCCACACACAGCAGATCAGTCACTTTACAACACAAAATCACAATGCCTGGCTGCGTGGTTCCAACTTGCACCACATACTGGAAGAAGGGAGGCGAAAATTGTCTGCATGTATTTCCAACGAATATCGAAAAAACAAGACTTTGGCTACAGCAGGCTCCTCACATCTTTGTTGACGTTGAAGAGTGGCTTACTAAGATGTCCCAAAAAAAAGATCCTTACAGTTATCGTTTGTGCAGCAAACATTTCTTGGAGGATTGCTACATTACAGTCAGCGACCGTAAGAAATTGAAGCCCGATGCTGTGCCAAGTATATTCCCAACAGCATTGGAAATTGAGACCCTGTTAGCGAAGAAAGCTAAACGTTCAAGAAAACGCAGAAGAATTGGGGAGACGCAGCAGCCAGAAATTTCAGCCACAGAAACTTCGCGGGAAGACACTTCGCGGGAAGACACTTCGCGCGAAGAATCTACCCTGTTTGCACCTAGCGCGGTTCAAGAAATGACAGTCGACGTGTATCTCCAAGGTGATGAAACACAGCTAGAAATTCCTCTGACAGTAATCAGTGAAGGTCGTACAGTAGATGCAAAGGTAATCATCAATTTCAAAAGACAGTTTGAGCTAAGAGAAACCGACAACGAAGCAAGCAATGCCGGGAGGGGTAAATGCAAGTCCTGTCAAGCAGCGGCAATTAAATCGCAACACAGGACACAACTCCAGACAAGAAGCATTGGCATCCAATGCAATGAAGTAGAAGCCAGTCCACACCGGAATCCAATTTCATTTAAAATCCCACAGGGCACTCCGTGCTCTTCTACACCTTTAAAAACCAATATGGGTAATACTGCCTTCCAAGACATACGAGAAGAGAGCCCAATATCCAAAACAGCAAATGAGGCCAATAGAATCAATATGCAACCCTCAAGTTGCAATATTGCTTCTACTTTTGAGGAAAGCCTTTCAAGTGTTTTTTCTGATGATCCAAACGACTCGACATTCAGAGCATCGCAAGCATCGGAGAGTTCCGGTAGTGAGGATTTTGCCATTCCTTCTGATTCCGAAAACCCCTTGAGCTACCCCTTACCAGAATTTGAAACCTTAGCTCCAACAGAGATGGACCCATCAGCTGAAGAAAAGTACATAGTTTTCAAAAGCTCCTTGATGGGTTTATTTTCAATGATCCCTTGCCCTTACCGAAAGCAATGCTGTCTTAAACTAACTCATGTCAAGATTTTCCCAAAGGGATCAATGGTAATTGTTAAATCTTTCTGTGAAAGAGGCCACACCTGCAACTTGTGGCGAAGCCAACCACTCATCCACAATTGCCCGGCGGGGAACATTTTACTTGCTTCCAGTGTCCTTCTCAGCGGATCTAATTTTGCAAAAGTTAGTAATATGCTATATATTTTGAAACTTCAAGGAATCTCAAAAAGCACTTTTTACCGCCACCAACATCACTTATTATTCCCAGTGATAGATAATCATTGGATGCAGCAGAGGGCAAATCTAATAGCAGAAATGAAATCAACACCCTTGTATTTAGCTGGCGATGGGCAATCAGATAGCCCAGGTTTTTCTGCAAAGTACACCGTTTATACTTTTTTGGAGTTGAACAGCAAAAAAATTTTGGGCTTCACGGTGGAACAACTTGTTCCACCCGCTTCGTCAGTTTCGCTCGAAACCACTGCATTCCGGAAAACACTACTTGAATTGATCGCCGATGAATTAAACATTCAAATAGTCACAACTGATCGGCATGTCTCCATACGTAAGGTAATGCGCCAGGAATTCCCAGAAATTTTGCACGAATTTGATGTCTGGCATGTGGCCAAAGCTGTCGGCAAGCAGTTGCTTGTGGCTTCCAAAAGCACACACTGCGCAACCATTTCCCCGTGGATATCGAGCCTCAAAAATCATCTGTGGTGGTGTTCGCTAACCAGTCAAAAAAATCCCGAATTACTGGTAGAAAAATGGAAATCGGCAACAAATCACATTATCGACGTTCACGAGTGGGAGAACAATGCCCAATATCACCGCTGCAGTCACGCCCTTCTTGAACCAACCACCTCTTGGTTAGCCCCTAACAGTACAGCACATAGCAAAGTCAAGACCGTGGTTCTGAAAACAAGTTTACTGAAAGACATCCGCCATCTTTCCAATTTTTGTCACACTGGCGATTTGGAGATTTTTCACGCCAGTGTATTGAAATACAGGCCCAAACGAATTCATTTTTTTTATGACGGAATGGTGGCTAGAACGCAACTTGCTGTTCTAGACCACAATTACAACGTAGGTAGGATTCAAAAACTCAGAAGAACGCAATCAGAACACGGGATAGAGGACCGGAAGTGTTACCGAGTGGAGTACTCCAAAGCACGGAAGCAGTGGATTTTGAAAGCTCTTTATGAGCCTAAGTCCATTGCATTTGTATTTGACATAATTCGTGAGATTGTGATGTTCGCCAAAGGTGAGATGTCCATCTCCTGGCATTCAAAATCCTCAGAATTCCCACATAATATTGCACCTGTTGTGAAACCCAGTGAAGAGGAATTGGTTCACAAATTTCAAAGTCGCTTTCCAAGGTAATCCCGAAAAAACTTTGGTGGGTATAAAAAAAAAAAAAAAATACACACTTTAACCAAAAATTTCGTAATATTTTTGTATCAGGTGCAACTATTGTTTCATGTATGTCTATTGTAAATCGGTGAACTACAATTTTCAACGGTTCGTCTGTCTCTTTTATCTGTGTCTCTTTACTACTTGCTTTGTCTTTTGTATAGTTTACATGTGCGTTTTAATCTTATTTCCATGTGTGTGTATAGTGATATTTATTTAACATTGGTCACTTATCCTTATTTATTTCCTATGCCCTCTAGTCCCTTTTGTTAATCTTATTTACATCCCATTTTACTCTTTGCAATCATCTGCATAAAATCCCTTTTTTGTATAGAATGTATAACTGGTACAATGTGAAATGTTGCCGGTCTTATCCCATAAATCCTATGCATTTTTCCACGGGTGTTTCAAACTAATTTTAAATTTATTAATTTTTAACATTTTGTAACAAAGTCGGCCCTTTACAGTAGAATTTTTAGTTAGGGAATTTTTTATTTTTTTAGATAGGTCTCGCAAGAGAATGAGGATCCTTGTCGTGGATTGCGGGCTTACGGTAAAATGACCAAATTAATGACACTCTTATTTAAAAGTATAGCAATAATATTTATAAAATGTTTTTGCACAAATTCTTAATTTGGTCATTTTATTAACCAATACCTCATTGCTAATTTTTTGGGGATGTAAGTTATTGCACTAACATTAAAGGGGTTGTCTCGCGGCAGCAAGTGGGGTTATACACTTCTGTATGGCCATATTAATGCACTTTGTAATATACATCGTGCATTAAA